>NW_026698731.1:0-85993 GCF_030435755.1 Ochotona princeps | reverse complement strand
TCGAATGCTCCACATGCGGGTTTCACATGCCACCAACTCCACATTCACAGGCAACTTCAGCGCCACAGCCGTTTTCAGATAGCCCTCAATGCAAAGGCTCTAGACGCAAATATTGGTGTGAGAGCTAATTCAATCAAGGAAACACTGCATGTTGGTGAAGGGCATATTGAAGAAGGATCAGCCGAGTGGTTCTTGTGGAGAACAACTCCATTTGGCTCACTAACTTCACACACCATCAGGCTTCCAAGCAGCTCTCAAGGAATCTCAGTTTGCACACTCTATGCTTAGTGCCCTTTGAGTGTTTAGGACTGAAATGAAGCTTGGTGAACATCCCACACAAACGAATGCGCCACATGCGGGTTTCACATGTCACCACTCCACATGCACAGGCAACTTCAGCGCCACAGCCGTTTTCAGATAGCCCTCAATGCAAAGGCTCTAGACGCAAATATTGGTGTGAGAGCTAATTCAATCAAGGAAACACTGCATGTTGGTGAAGGGCATATTGAACAAGGATCAGCCGAGTGGTTCTTGTGGGAGAACAACTCCATTTGGCTCACTAACGTCACACACCATCAAGCTTCAAGCAGCTCTCAAGGAAACTCAGAGTTTTCACACTCTATGCTTAGTGCCCTTGAGTGCCTAGGACTGAAACGAAGCTTGGTGAGCATCCCACACAAACGAATGCTCCACATGCGGGTTTCACATGCCACCAACTCCACATTCACAAGCAACTTCAGTGCCACAGCCGTTTTCAGATAGCCCTCAATGCAAAGGCTCTAGACGCAAATATTGGTGTGAGAGCTAATTCAATCAAGGAAACACTGCATGTTGGTGAAGGGCATATTGGAGAAGGATCAGCCGAGTGGTTCTTGTGGGAGAACAACTCCATTTGGCTCACTAACTTCACACACCATCAGGCTTCCAAGCAGCTCTCAAGGAAACTCAGTTTTCAAACTCTATGCTTAGTGCCCTTTGAGTCCATTATTTAGGAATGAACCTGATAGAGCATCCCACA
Organism: Ochotona princeps; assembly: GCF_030435755.1. Classification (NCBI taxonomy): domain Eukaryota; kingdom Metazoa; phylum Chordata; class Mammalia; order Lagomorpha; family Ochotonidae; genus Ochotona; species Ochotona princeps. Next base: position 84,975 of record NW_026698731.1, on the reverse strand, counting down.
CAAACGAATGCTCCACACGCGGGTTTCACATGCCACTAACTCCACATTCACAGGCAACTTCAGCGCCACAGCCGTTTTCAGATAGCCTCAATGCAAAGGCTCTAGACGCAAATATTGGTGTGAGAGCTAATTCAATCAAGGAAACACTGCATGTTGGTGAAGGGCATATTGAAAAAGGATCAGCCGAGTGGTTCTTGTGGGAGAACAACTCCATTTGGCTCACTACTTCACACACCATCAGGCTTCCAAGCAGCTCTCAAGGAAACTCAGTTTTCACACTCTATGCTTAGTGCCCTTTGAGTGCCTAGGACTAAAATGAAACTTGGTGAGCATCCCACACAAACGAATGCTCCACATGCGGGTTTCACATGCCACCAACTCCACATTCACAGGCAACTTCAGCGCCACAGCCGTTTTCAGATAGCCCTCAATGCAAAGGCTCTAGACGCAAATATTGGTGTGAGAGCTAATTCAATCAAGGAAACACTGCATGTTGGTGAAGGGCAAATTGAAGAAGGATCAGCTGAGTGGTTCTTGTGGAGAACAACTCCATTTGGCTCACTATCTTCACACACCATCAGGCTTCAAGCAGCTCTCAAGGAAACTCAGTTTTCAAACTCTATGCTTAGTGCCCTTTGAGTGCCTAGGACTGAAACGAAGCTTGGTGAGCATCCCACACAAACGAATGCTCCACATTCGGGTTTCAAATGCCACCAACTCCACATTCACAAGTAACTTCAGCGCCACAGCCGTTTTCAGATAGCCCTCAATGCAAAGGCTCTAGACGTAAATATTGGTGTGAGAGCTAATTCAATCAAGGAAACACTGCATGTTGGTGAAGGGCAAATTGAAGAAGGATCAGCCGAGTGGTTCTTGTGGGAGAACAACTCCATTTGGCTCACTAGCTTCACACACCATCAGGCTTCCAAGCAGCTCTCAAGGAAACTCAGTTTTCACACTCTATGCTTAGTGCCCTTTGAGTGCCTAGGACTGAAATGAATCTTGGCGAGCATCCCACACAAACGAATGCTCCACATGCGGGTTTCACATGCCACCAACTCCACATTCCAGGCAACTTCAGCGCCACAGCCGTTTTCAGATAGCCCTCAATGCAAAGGCTCTAGACGCAAATATTGGTGTGAGAGCTCATTCAATCAAGGAACACTGCATGTTGGTGAAGGGCATATTGGAGAAGGATCAGCCGAGTGGTTCTTGTGGAGAACAACTCCATTTTAGTGCCCTTTGAGTGCCTAGGACTGAAATGAGACTTGGTGAGCATCCCACACAAACGAATGCTCCACATGCGGGTTTCACATGCCACCAACTCCACATTCACAGGCAACTTCAGCGCCACAGCCGTTTTCAGATAGCCCTCAATGCAAAGGCTCTAGACGCAAATATTGGTGTGAGAGCTAATTCAATGAAGGAAACACTGCATGTTGGTGAAGGGCAAATTGAAGAAGGATCAGCCGAGTGGTTCTTGTTTGAGAACAACTCCATTTGGCTCACTAACTTCACACACCATCAGGCTTCCAAGCAGCTCTCAAGGAAACTCAGTTTTCAAACTCTATGCTTAGTGCCCTTTGAGTGCCTAGGACTGAAATGAAGCTTGGTGAGCATCCCACACAAACGAATGCTACACATGCGGGTTTCAAATGCCACCAACTCCACATTCACAAACAACTTCAGCGCCACAGCCGTTTTCAGATAGCCCTCAATGCAAAGGCTCTAGACGCAAATATTGGTGTGAGAGCTAATTCAATCAAGGAAACACTGCATGTTGGTGAAGGGCAAATTGAAGAAGGATCAGCCGAGTGGTTCTTGTGGGAGAACAACTCCATTTGGCTCACTAGCTTCACACACCATCAGGCTTCCAAGCAGCTCTCAAGGAAACTCAGTTTTCACACTCTATGCTTAGTGCCCTTTGAGTGCCTAGGACTGAAATGAATCTTGGCGAGCATCCCACACAAACGAATGCTCCACATGCGGGTTTCACATGCCACCAACTCCACTTTCACAGGCAACTTCAGCGCCACAGCCGTTTTCAGATAGCCCTCAATGCAAAGGCTCTAGACGCAAATATTGGTGTGAGAGCTAATTCAATCAAGGAAACACTGCATGTTGGTGAAGGGCATATTGAAGAAGGATCATCCGAGTGGTTCTTGTGGGAGAACAACTCCATTGGGCTCACTAACTTCACACACCATCAGGCTTCCAAGCAGCTCTCAAGCAAACTCAGTTTTCAAACTCTATGCTTAGTGCCCTTTGAGTGCCTAGGACTGAAACGAAGCTTGGTGAGCATCCGACACAAACGAATGTTCCACATGCGGGTTTCACATGCCACCAACTCCACATTCACAGGCAACTTCAGTGCCACAGCCGTTTTCAGATAGCCCTCAATGCAAAGGCTCTAGACGCAAATATAGGTGTGAGAGCCAATTCAATCAAGGAAACACTGCATGTTGGTGAAGGGCATATTGGAGAAGGATCAGCCGAGTGGTTCTTGTGGGAGAACAACTCCATTTGGCTCACTAACTTCACACACCATCAGGCTTCCAAGCAGCTCTCAAGGAAACTCAGTTTTCACACTCTATGCTTAGTGCCCTTTGAGTCCATTATTTAGGAATGAACCTGGTAGAGCATCCCACACAAACGAATGCTCCACATGCGGGTTTCACATGCCACTAACTCCACATTCACAGGCAACTTCAGCTCCACAGCCGTTTTCAGATAGCCCTCAATGCAAAGGCTCTAGACGCAAATATTGGTGTGAGAGCTAATTCAATCAAGGAAACACTGCATGTTGGTGAAGGGCAAATTGAAGAAGGATCAGCCGAGTGGTTCTTGTGGGAGAACAACTCCATTTGGCTCACTAGCTTCACACACCATCAGGCTTCCAAGCAGCTCTCAAGGAAACTCAGTTTTCACACTCTATGCTTAGTGCCCTTTGAGTGCCTAGGACTGAAATGAATCTTGGCGAGCATCCCACACAAACGAACGCTCCACATGCGGGTTTCACATGCCACCAACTCCACATTCACAGGCAACTTCAGCGCCACAGCCGTTTTCAGATAGCCCTCAATGCAAAGGCTCTAGACGCAAATATTGGTGTGAGAGCTAATTCAATCAAGGAAACACTGCATGTTGGTGAAGGGCAAATTGGAGAAGGATCAGCCGAGTGGTTCTTGTGGGAGAACAACTCCATTTGGCTCACTAACTTCACACACCATCAGGCTTCCAAGCAGCTCTCAAGGAAACTCAGTTTTCACACTCTATGCTTAGTGCCCTTTGAGTGCCTAGGACTGAAATGAAACTTGGTGAGCATCCCACACAAACGAATGCTCCACATGCGGGTTTCACATGCCACCAACTCCACTTTCACAGGCAACTTCAGCGCCACAGCCGTTTTCAGATAGCCCTCAATGCAAAGGCTCTAGACGCAAATATTGCTGTGAGAGCTAATTCAATGAAGGAAACACTGCATGTTGGTGAAGGGCAAATTGAAGAAGGATCAGCCGAGTGGTTCTTGTGGGAGAACAACTCCATTTGGCTCACTAACTTCACACACCATCAGGCTTCCAAGCAGCTCTCAAGGAAACTCAGTTTTCAAACTCTATGCTTAGTGCCCTTTGAGTGCCTAGGACTGAAACGAAGCTTGGTGAGCATCCCACACAAACGAATGCTACACATGCGGGTTTCAAATGCCACCAACTCCACATTCACAAACAACTTCAGCGCCACAGCCGTTTTCAGATAGCCCTCAATGCAAAGGCTCTAGACGCAAATATTGGTGTGAGAGCTAATTCAATCAAGGAAACACTGCATGTTGGTGAAGGGCAAATTGAAGAAGGATCAGCCGAGTGGTTCTTGTGGGAGAACAACTCCATTTGGCTCACTAGCTTCACACACCATCAGGCTTCCAAGCAGCTCTCAAGGAAACTCAGTTTTCACACTCTATGCTTAGTGCCCTTTGAGTGCCTAGGACTGAAATGAATCTTGGCGAGCATCCCACACAAACGAATGCTCCACATGCGGGTTTCACATGCCACCAACTCCACATTCACAGGCAACTTCAGCGCCACAGCCGTTTTCAGATAGCCCTCAATGCAAAGGCTCTAGACGCAAATATTGGTGTGAGAGCTAATTCAATCAAGGAAACACTGCATGTTGGTGAAGGGCATATTGAAGAAGGATCAGCCGAGTGGTTCTTGTGGGAGAACAACTCCATTTGGCTCACTAACTTCACACACCATCAGGCTTCCAAGCAGCTCTCAAGGAAACTCAGTTTTCAAACTCTATGCTTAGTGCCCTTTGAGTCCATTATTTAGGAATGAACCTGGTACAGCATCCAACACAAACGAATGCTCCACATGCGGGTTTCACATGCCACTAACTCCACATTCACAGGAACTTCAGCGCCACAGCCGTTTTCAGATAGCCCTCAATGCAAAGGCTCTAGACGCAAATATAGGTGTGAGAGCTAATTCAATCAAGGAAACACTGCATGTTGGTGAAGGGCATATTGGAGAAGGATCATCCGAGTGGTTCTTGTGGGGAGAACAACTCCATTTGGCTCACTAACTTCACACACCATCAGGCTTCCAAGCAGCTCTCAAGGAAACTCAGTTTTCAAACTCTATGCTTAGTGCCCTTTGAGTCCATTATTTAGGAATGAACCTGGTAGAGCATCCCACACAAACGAATGCTCCACATGCGGGTTTCACATGCCACTAACTCCACATTCACAGGCAACTTCAGCGCCACAGCCGTTTTCAGATAGCCCTCAATGCAAAGGCTCTAGACGCAAATATTGGTGTGAGAGCTAATTCAATCAAGGAAACACTGCATGTTGGTGAAGGGCAAATTGAAGAAGGATCAGCCGAGTGGTTCTTGTGGGAGAACAACTCCATTTGGCTCACTAGCTTCACACACCATCAGGCTTCCAAGCAGCTCTCAAGGAAACTCAGTTTTCACACTCTATGCTTAGTGCCCTTTGAGTGCCTAGGACTGAAATGAATATTGGCGAGCATCCCACACAAACGAATGCTCCACATGCGGGTTTCACATGCCACCAACTCCACATTCACAGGCAACTTCAGCGCCACAGCCGTTTTCAGATAGCCCTCAATGCAAAGGCTCTAGACGCAAATATTGGTGTGAGAGCTAATTCAATCAAGGAAACACTGCATGTTGGTGAAGGGCATATTGGAGAAGGATCAGCCGAGTGGTTCCTGTGGGGAGAACAACTCCATTTGGCTCACTAACTTCACACACCATCAGGCTTCCAAGCAGCTCTCAAGGAAACTCAGTTTTCACACTCTATGCTTAGTGCCCTTTGAGTGCCTAGGACTGAAATGAAACTTGGTGAGCATCCCACACAAACGAATGCTCCACATGCGGGTTTCACATGCCACCAACTCCACATTCACAGGCAACTTCAGCGCCACAGCCGTTTTCAGATAGCCCTCAATGCAAAGGCTCTAGACGCAAATATTGGTGTGAGAGCTAATTCAATGAAGGAAACACTGCATGTTGGTGAAGGGCAAATTGAAGAAGGATCAGCCGAGTGGTTCTTGTGGGAGAACAACTCCATTTGGCTCACTAGCTTCACACACCATCAGGCTTCCAAGCAGCTCTCAAGGAAACTCAGTTTTCACACTCTATGCTTAGTGCCCTTTGAGTGCCTAGGACTGAAATGAATCTTGGCGAGCATCCCACACAAACGAATGCTCCACATGCGGGTTTCACATGCCACCAACTCCACATTCACAGGCAACTTCAGCGCCACAGCCGTTTTCAGATAGCCCTCAATGCAAAGGCTCTAGACGCAAATATTGGTGTGAGAGCTAATTCAATCAAGGAAACACTGCATGTTGGTGAAGGGCATATTGAAGAAGGATCAGCCGAGTGGTTCTTGTGGGAGAACAACTCCATTTGGCTCACTAACTTCACACACCATCAGGCTTCCAAGCAGCTCTCAAGGAAACTCAGTTTTCAAACTCTATGCTTAGTGCCCTTTGAGTCCATTATTTAGGAATGAACCTGGTACAGCATCCAACACAAACGAATGCTCCACATGCGGGTTTCACATGCCACTAACTCCACATTCACAGGAACTTCAGCGCCACAGCCGTTTTCAGATAGCCCTCAATGCAAAGGCTCTAGACGCAAATATAGGTGTGAGAGCTAATTCAATCAAGGAAACACTGCATGTTGGTGAAGGGCATATTGGAGAAGGATCAGCCGAGTGGTTCTTGTGGGAGAACAACTCCATTTGGCTCACTAACTTCACACACCATCAGGCTTCCAAGCAGCTCTCAAGGAAACTCAGTTTTCAAACTCTATGCTTAGTGCCCTTTGAGTCCATTATTTAGGAATGAACCTGGTAGAGCATCCCACACAAACGAATGCTCCACATGCGGGTTTCACATGCCACTAACTCCACATTCACAGGCAACTTCAGCGCCACAGCCGTTTTCAGATAGCCCTCAATGCAAAGGCTCTAGACGCAAATATTGGTGTGAGAGCTAATTCAATCAAGGAAACACTGCATGTTGGTGAAGGGCAAATTGAAGAAGGATCAGCCGAGTGGTTCTTGTGGGAGAACAACTCCATTTGGCTCACTAGCTTCACACACCATCAGGCTTCCAAGCAGCTCTCAAGGAAACTCAGTTTTCACACTCTATGCTTAGTGCCCTTTGAGTGCCTAGGACTGAAATGAATATTGGCGAGCATCCCACACAAACGAATGCTCCACATGCGGGTTTCACATGCCACCAACTCCACATTCACAGGCAACTTCAGCGCCACAGCCGTTTTCAGATAGCCCTCAATGCAAAGGCTCTAGACGCAAATATTGGTGTGAGAGCTAATTCAATCAAGGAAACACTGCATGTTGGTGAAGGGCATATTGGAGAAGGATCAGCCGAGTGGTTCCTGTGGGAGAACAACTCCATTTGGCTCACTAACTTCACACACCATCAGGCTTCCAAGCAGCTCTCAAGGAAACTCAGTTTTCACACTCTATGCTTAGTGCCCTTTGAGTGCCTAGGACTGAAATGAAACTTGGTGAGCATCCCACACAAACGAATGCTCCACATGCGGGTTTCACATGCCACCAACTCCACATTCACAGGCAACTTCAGCGCCACAGCCGTTTTCAGATAGCCCTCAATGCAAAGGCTCTAGACGCAAATATTGGTGTGAGAGCTAATTCAATGAAGGAAACACTGCATGTTGGTGAAGGGCAAATTGAAGAAGGATCAGCCGAGTGGTTCTTGTGGGAGAACAACTCCATTTGGCTCACTAACTTCACACACCATCAGGCTTCCAAGCAGCTCTCAAGGAAACTCAGTTTTCAAACTCTATGCTTAGTGCCCTTTGAGTGCCTAGGACTGAAACGAAGCTTGGCGAGCATCCCACACAAACGAATGCTACACATGCGGGTTTCAAATGCCACCACCTCCACATTCACAAACAACTTCAGCGCCACAGCCGTTTTCAGATAGCCCTCAATGCAAAGGCTCTAGACGCAAATATTGGTGTGAGAGCTAATTCAATCAAGGAAACACTGCATGTTGGTGAAGGGCAAATTGAAGAAGGATCAGCCGAGTGGTTCTTGTGGGAGAACAACTCCATTTGGCTCACTAGCTTCACACACCATCAGGCTTCCAAGCAGCTCTCAAGGAAACTCAGTTTTCACACTCTATGCTTAGTGCCCTTTGAGTGCCTAGGACTGAAATGAATCTTGGCGAGCATCCCACACAAACGAATGCTCCACATGCGGGTTTCACATGCCACCAACTCCACATTCACAGGCAACTTCAGCGCCACAGCCGTTTTCAGATAGCCCTCAATGCAAAGGCTCTAGACGCAAATATTGGTGTGAGAGCTAATTCAATCAAGGAAACACTGCATGTTGGTGAAGGGCATATTGAAGAAGGATCATCCGAGTGGTTCTTCTGGGAGAACAACTCCATTTGGCTCACTAACTTCACACACCATCAGGCTTCCAAGCAGCTCTCAAGGAAACTCAGTTTTCAAACTCTATGCTTAGTGCCCTTTGAGTCCATTATTTAGGAATGAACCTGGTACAGCATCCAACACAAACGAATGCTCCACATGCGGGTTTCACATGCCACTAACTCTACATTCACAGGCAACTTCAGCGCCACAGCCGTTTTCAGATAGCCCTCAATGCAAAGGCTCTAGACGCAAATATAGGTGTGAGAGCTAATTCAATCAAGGAAACACTGCATGTTGGTGAAGGGCATATTGGAGAAGGATCAGCCGAGTGGTTCTTGTGGGAGAACAACTCCATTTGGCTCACTAACTTCACACACCATCAGGCTTCCAAGCAGCTCTCAAGGAAACTCAGTTTTCAAACTCTATGCTTAGTGCCCTTTGAGTCCATTATTTAGGAATGAACCTGGTAGAGCATCCCACACAAACGAATGCTCCACATGCGGGTTTCACATGCCACTAACTCCACATTCACAGGCAACTTCAGCGCCACAGCCGTTTTCAGATAGCCCTCAATGCAAAGGCTCTAGACGCAAATATAGGTGTGAGAGCTAATTCAATCAAGGAAACACTGCATGTTGGTGAATGGCATATTGAAGAAGGATCAGCCGAGTGGTTCTTGTGGGAGAACAACTCCATTTGGCTCACTAACTTCACACACCATCAGGCTTCCAAGCAGCTGTCAAGCAAACTCAGTTTTCACACTCTATGCTTAGTGCCCTTTGAGTGCCTAGGACTGAAACGAAGCTTGGTGAGCATCCCACACAAACGAATGCTCCACATGCGGGTTTCACATGCCACCAACTCCACATTCACAGGCAACTTCAGCGCCACAGCCGTTTTCAGATAGCCCTCAATGCAAAGGCTCTAGACGCAAATATTGGTGTGAGAACTAATTCAATGAAGGAAACACTGCATGTTGGTGAAGGGCAAATTGAAGAAGGATCAGCCGAGTGGTTCTTGTGGGAGAACAACTCCATTTGGCTCACTAACTTCACACACCATCAGGCTTCCAAGCAGCTCTCAAGGAAACTCAGTTTTCAAACTCTATGCTTAGTGCCCTTTGAGTGCCTATGACTGAAACGAAGCTTGGTGAGCATCCCACACAAACGAATGCTACACATGCGGGTTTCAAATGCCACCAACTCCACATTCACAGGCAACTTCAGCGCCACAGCCGTTTTCAGATAGCCCTCAATGCAGAGGCTCTAGACGCAAATATTGGTGTGAGAGCTAATTCAATCAAGGAAACACTGCATGTTGGTGAAGGACAAATTGAAGAAGGATCAGCCGAGTGGTTCTTGTGGGAGAACAACTCCATTTGGCTCACTAGCTTCACACACCATCAGGCTTCCAAGCAGCTCTCAAGGAAACTCAGTTTTCACACTCTATGCTTAGTGCCCTTTGAGTGCCTAGGACTGAAATGAATCTTGGGGAGCATCCCACACAAACGAATGCTCCACATGCGGGTTTCACATGCCACCAACTCCACATTCACAGGCAACTTCAGCGCCACAGCCGTTTTCAGATAGCCCTCAATGCAAAGGCTCTAGACGCAAATATTGGTGTGAGAGCTAATTCAATCAAGGAAACACTGCATGTTGGTGAAGGGCAAATTGAAGAAGGATCAGCCGAGTGGTTCTTGTGGGAGAACAACTCCATTTGGCTCACTAGCTTCACACACCATCAGGCTTCCAAGCAGCTCTCAAGGAAACTCAGTTTTCACACTCTATGCTTAGTGCCCTTTGAGTGCCTAGGACTGAAACGAAGCCTGGTACAGCATCCCACACAAACGAATGCTCCACATGCGGGTTTCACATGCCACCAACTCCACATTCACAGGCAACTTCAGCGCCACAGCCGTTTTCAGATAGCCCTCAATGCAAAGGCTCTAGACGCAAATATTGGTGTGAGAGCTAATTCAATCAAGGAAACACTGCATGTTGGTGAAGGGCATATTGGAGAAGGATCAGCCGAGTAGTTCTTGTGGGAGAACAACTCCATTTGGCTCACTAACTTCACACACCATCAGGCTTCCAAGCACCTCTCAAGGAAACTCAGTTTTCACACTCTATGCTTAGTGCCCTTTGAGTCCATTATTTAGGAATGAACCTGGTACAGCATCCAACACAAACGAATGCTCCACATGCGGGTTTCACATGCCACTAACTCCACATTCACAGGCAACTTCAGCGCCACAGCCGTTTTCAGATAGCCCTCAATGCAAAGGCTCTAGACGCAAATATTGGTGTGAGAGCTAATTCAATCAAGGAAACACTGCATGTTGGTGAATGGCATATTGAAGAAGGATCAGCAGAGTGGTTCTTGTGGGAGAACAACTCCATTTGGCTCACTAACTTCACACACCATCAGGCTTCCAAGCAGCTGTCAAGCAAACTCAGTTTTCACACTCTATGCTTAGTGCCCTTTGAGTGCCTAGGACTGAAACGAAGCTTGGTGAGCATCCCACACAAACGAATGCTACACATGCGGGTTTCACATGCCACCAACTCCACATTCACAGGCAACTTCAGTGCCACAGCCGTTTTCAGATAGCCCTCAATGCAAAGGCTCTAGACGCAAATATTGGTGTGAGAGCTAATTCAATCAAGGAAACACTGCATGTTGGTGAAGGGCATATTGAAGAAGGATCAGCCGAGTGGTTCTTGTGGGAGAACAACTCCATTTGGCTCACTAACTTCACACACCATCAGGCTTCCAAGCAGCTCTCAAGGAAACTCAGTTTTCAAACTCTATGCTTAGTGCCCTTTGAGTCCATTATTTAGGAATGAACCTGGTACAGCATCCCACACAAACGAATGCTCCACATGCGGGTTTCACATGCCACTAACTCCACATGCACAGGCAACTTCAGCGCCACAGCCGTTTTCAGATAGCCCTCAATGCAAAGGCTCTAGACGCAAATATAGGTGTGAGAGCTAATTCAATCAAGGAAACACTGCATGTTGGTGAAGGGCATATTGAAGAAGGATCAGCCGAGTGGTTCTTGTGGGAGAACAACTCCATTTGGCTCACTAACTTCACACACCATCAGGCTTCCAAGCAGCTCTCAAGGAAACTCAGTTTTCACACTCTATGCTTAGTGCCCTTTGAGTGCCTAGGACTGAAACGAAGCTTGGTGAGCATCCCACACAAACGAATGCGCCACATGCGGGTTTCACATGCCACCAACTCCACATGCACAGGCAACTTCAGCGCCACAGCCGTTTTCAGATAGCCCTCAATGCAAAGGCTCTAGACGCAAATATTGGTGTGAGAGCTAATTCAATCAAGGAAACACTGCATGTTGGTGAAGGGCATATTGAAGAAGGATCAGCCGAGTGGTTCTTGTTTGAGAACAACTCCATTTGGCTCACTAACGTCACACACCATCAGGCTTCCAAGCAGCTCTCAAGCAAACTCAGTTTTCACACTCTATGCTTAGTGCCCTTTGAGTGCCTAGGACTGAAATGAAACTTGGTGAGCATCCCACACAAACGAATGCTCCACATGCAGGTTTCACATGCCACCAACTCCACATTCACAGGCAACTTCAGCGCCACAGCCGTTTTCAGATAGCCCTCAATGCAAAGGCTCTAGACGCAAATATTGGTGTGAGAGCTAATTCAATCAAGGAAACACTGCATGTTGGGGAAGAGCATATTGAAGAAGGATCAGCCGAGTGGTTCTTGTGGGAGAACAACTCCATTTGGCTCACTAGCTTCACACACCATCAGGCTTCCAAGCAGCTCTCAAGGAAACTCAGTTTTCACACTCTATGCTTAGTGCCCTTTGAGTGCCTAGGACTGAAACGAAGCCTGGTACAGCATCCCACACAAACGAATGCTCCACATGCGGGTTTCAAATGCCACCAACTCCACATTCACAGGCAACTTCAGCGCCACAGCCGTTTTCAGATAGCCCTCAATGCAAAGGCTCTAGACGCAAATATTGGTGTGAGAGCTAATTCAATCAAGGAAACACTGCATGTTGGTGAAGGGCATATTGAAGAAGGATCAGCCGAGTGGTTCTTGTGGGAGAACAACTCCATTTGGCTCACTAACTTCACACACCATCAGGCTTCCAAGCAGCTCTCAAGCAAACTCAGTTTTCACACTCTATGCTTAGTGCTCTTTGAGTCCATTATTTAGGAATGAACCTGGTACAGCATCCAACACAAACGAATGCTCCACATGCGGGTTTCACATGCCACTAACTCCACATGCACAGGCAACTTCAGCGCCACAGCCGTTTTCAGATAGCCCTCAATGCAAAGGCTCTAGACGCAAATATAGGTGTGAGAGCTAATTCAATCAAGGAAACACTGCATGTTGGTGAATGGCATATTGAAGAAGGATCAGCAGAGTGGTTCTTGTGGGAGAACAACTCCATTTGGCTCACTAACTTCACACACCATCAGGCTTCCAAGCAGCTGTCAAGCAAACTCAGTTTTCACACTCTATGCTTAGTGCCCTTTGAGTGCCTAGGACTGAAACGAAGCTTGGTGAGCATCCCACACAAACGAATGCGCCACATGCGGGTTTCACATGCCACCAACTCCACATTCACAGGCAACTTCAGTGCCACAGCCGTTTTCAGATAGCCCTCAATGCAAAGGCTCTAGATGCAAATATTGGTGTGAGAGCTAATTCAATCAAGGAAACACTGCATGTTGGTGAAGGGCATATTGAAGAAGGATCAGCCGAGTGGTTCTTGTGGGAGAACAACTCCATTTGGCTCACTAACTTCACACACCATCAGGCTTCCAAGCAGCTCTCAAGCAAACTCAGTTTTCAAACTCTATGCTTAGTGCCCCTTGAGTCCATTATTTAGGAATGAACCTGGTACAGCATCCCACAGAAACGAATGCTCCACATGCGGGTTTCACATGCCACCAACTCCACATTCACAGGCAACTACAGCGCCACAGCCGTTTTCAGATAGCCCTCAATGCAAAGGCTCTAGACGCAAATATTGGTGTGAGAGCTAATTCAATCAAGGAAACACTGCATGTTGGTGAAGGGCATATTGAAGAAGGATCAGCCGAGTGGTTCTTGTGGGAGAACAACTGCATTTGGCTCACTAACTTCACACACCATCAGGCTTCCAAGCAGCTCTCAAGCAAACTCAGTTTTCACACTCTATGCTTAGTGCCCTTTGAGTGCCTAGGACTGAAACGAAGCTTGGTGAGCATCCCACACAAACGAATGCTCCACATGCGGGTTTCACATGCCACCAACTCCACATTCACAGGCAACTTCAGCGCCACAGCCGTTTTCAGATAGCCCTCAATGCAAAGGCTCTAGACGCAAATATTGGTGTGAGAGCTAATTCAATCAAGCAAACACTGCATGTTGGTGAAGGGCATATTGAAGAAGGATCAGCCGAGTGGTTCTTGTGGGAGAACAACTCCATTTGGCTCACTAACTTCACACACCATCAGGCTTTCAAGCAGCTCTCAAGGAAACTCAGTTTTCACACTCTATGCTTAGTGCCCTTTGAGTGCCTAGGACTGAAACGAAGCTTGGTGAGCATCCCACACAAACGAATGCTCCACATGCGGGTTTCACATGCCACCAACTCCACATTCACAGGCAACTTCAGCGCCACAGCCGTTTTCAGATAGCCCTCAATGCAAAGGCTCTAGACGCAAATATTGGTGTGAGAGCTAATTCAATCAAGGAAACACTGCATGTTGGTGAAGGGCATATTGAAGAAGGATCAGCTGAGTGGTTCTTGTGGGAGAACAACTCCATTTGGCTCACTAACTTCACACACCATCAGGCTTCCAAGCAGCTCTCAAGGAAACTCAGTTTTCACACTCTATGCTTAGTGCCCTTTGAGTGTTTAGGACTGAAATGAAACTTGGTGAGCATCCCACACAAACGAATGCTCCACATGCGGTTTTCACATGCGACCAACTCCACATTCACAGGCAACTTCAGCGCCACAGCCGTTTTCAGATAACCCTCAATGCAAAGGCTCTAGACGCAAATATTGGTGTGAGAGAGAATTCAATCAAGGAAACACTGCATGTTGGTGAAGGGCAAATTGAAGAAGGATCAACCGAGTGGTTCTGGTGGGAGAACAACTCCATTTGGCTCACTAACTTCACACACCATCAGGCTTCCAAGCAGCTCTCAAGGAAACTCAGTTTTCACACTCTATGCTTAGTGCCCTTTGAGTGCATTATCTAGGAATGAACCTGGTAGAGCATCCCACACAAACGAATGCTCCACATGCGGGTTTCACATGCCACCAACTCCACATTCACAGGCAACTTCAGCGCCACAGCCGTTTTCAGATAGCCCTCAATACAAAGGCTCTAGACGCAAATATAGGTGTGAGAGCTAATTCAATCCAGGAAACACTGCATGTTGGTGAAGGGCATATTGAAGAAGGATCAGCCGAGTGGTTCTTGTGGGAGAACAACTCCATTTGGCTCACTAACTTCACACACCATCAGGCTTGCAAGCAGCTCTCAAGGAAACTCAGTTTTCACACTCTAAGCTTAGTGCCCTTTGACTGCATTATCTAGGAATGAACCTGGTAGAGCATCCCACACAAACGAATGCTCCACATGCGGGTTTCACATGCCACCAACTCCACATTCACAGGCAACTTCAGCACCACAGCGTTTTCAGATAGCCCTCAATGCAAAGGCTCTAGACGCAAATATTGGTGTGAGAGATAATTCAATCAAGGAAACACTGCATGTTGGTGAAGGGCATATTGAAGAAGGATCAGCCGAGTGGTTCTTGTGGGAGAACAACTCCATTTGGCTCACTAACTTCACACACCATCAGGCTTCCAAGCAGCTCTCAAGCAAACTCAGTTTTCACACTCTATGCTTAGTGCCCTTTGAGTGCCTAGGACTGAAACGAAGCTTGGTGAGCATCCCACACAAACGAATGCTCCACATGCGGGTTTCACATGCCACCAACTCCACATTCACAGGCAACTTCAGCGCCACAGCCATTTTCAGATAGCCCTCAATGCAAAGGCTCTAGACGCAAATATTGGTGTGAGAGCTAATTCAATCAAGGAAACACTGCATGTTGGTGAAGGGCATATTGAAGAAGGATCAGCCGAGTGGTTCTTGTGGGAGAACAACTCCATTTGGCTCACTAACTTCACACACCATCAGGCTTCCAAGCAGCTCTCAAGCAAACTCAGTTTTCACACTCTATGCTTAGTGCCCTTTGAGTGCCTAGGACTGAAATGAAGCTTGGTGAGCATCCCACACAAACGAATGCTCCACATGCGGGTTTCACATGCCACCAACTCCACATTCACAGGCAACTTCAGCGCCACAGCCGTTTTCAGATAGCCCTCAATGCAAAGGCTTTAGACGCAAATATTGGTGTGAGAGCTAATTCAATCAAGGAAACACTGCATGTTGGTGAAGGGCATATTGAAGAAGGATCAGCCGAGTGGTTCTTGTGGGAGAAGAACTCCATTTGGCTCACTAACTTCACACACCATCAGGCTTCCAAGCAGCTCTCAAGCAAACTCAGTTTTCACACTCTATGCTTAGTGCCCTTTGAGTGCCTAGGACTGAAACGAAGCTTGGTGAGCATCCCACACAAACGAATGCTCCACATGCGGGGTTCACATGCCACCAACTCCACATTCACAGGCAACTTCAGCGCCACAGCCATTTTCAGATAGCCCTCAATGCAAAGGCTCTAGACGCAAATATTGGTGTGAGAGATAATTCAATCAAGGAAACACTGCATGTTGGGGAAGGGCATATTGAAGAAGGATCAGCCGAGTGGTTCTTGTGGTAGAAGAACTCCATTTGGCTCACTAACGTCACACACCATCAGGCTTCCAAGCAGCTCTCAAGGAAACTCAGTTTTCACACTCTATGCTTAGTGCCCTTTGAGTGCCTAGGACTGAAACGAAGCTTGGTGAGCATCCCACACAAACGAATGTGCCACATGCGGGTTTCACATGCCACCAACTCCACATTCACAGGCAACTTCAGCGCCACAGCCGTTTTCAGATAGCCCTCAATGCAAAGGCTCTAGACGCAAATATTGGTGTGAGAGCTAATTCAATCAAGGAAACAGTGCATGTTGGTGAAGGGCATATTGAAGAAGGATCAGCCGAGTGGTTCTTGTGGGAGAAGAACTCCATTTGGCTCACTAACTTCACACACCATCAGGCTTCCAAGCAGCTTCAAGGAAACTCAGTTTTCACACTCTATGCTTAGTGCCCTTTGAGTGCCTAGGACTGAAACGAAGCTTGGTGAGCATCCCACACAAACGAATGCTCCACATGCGGGTTTCACATGCCACCAACTCCACATTCACAGGCAACTTCAGCGCCACAGCCGTTTTCAGATAGCCCTCAATGCAAAGGCTCTAGACGCAAATATTGGTGTGAGAGCTAATTCAATCAAGGAAACACTGCATGTTGGTGAAGGGCATATTGAAGAAGGATCAGCCGAGTGGTTCTTGTGGGAGAACAACTCCATTTGGCTCACTAACTTCACACACCATCAGGCTTCCAAGCAGCTCTCAAGCAAACTCAGTTTTCACACTCTATGCTTAGTGCCCTTTGAGTGCCTAGGACTGAAACGAAGCTTGGTGAGCATCCCACACAAACGAATGCTCCACATGCGGGTTTCACATGCCACCAACTCCACATTCACAGGCAACTTCAGCGCCACAGCCGTTTTCAGATAGCCCTCAATGCAAAGGCTCTAGACGCAAATATTGGTGTGAGAGCTAATTCAATCAAGGAAACACTGCATGTTGGTGAAGGGCATATTGAAGAAGGATCAGCCGAGTGGTTCTTGTGGGAGAACAACTCCATTTGGCTCACTAACGTCACACACCATCAGGCTTCCAAGCAGCTCTCAAGGAAACTCAGTTTTCACACTCTATGCTTAGTGCCCTTTGAGTGCCTAGGACTGAAACGAAGCTTGGTGAGCATCCCACACAAACGAATGTGCCACATGCGGGTTTCACATGCCACCAACTCCACATTCACAGGCAACTTCAGCGCCACAGCCGTTTTCAGATAGCCCTCAATGCAAAGGCTCTAGACGCAAATATTGGTGTGAGAGCTAATTCAATCAAGGAAACACTGCATGTTGGTGAAGGGCATATTGAAGAAGGATCAGCCGAGTGGTTCTTGTGGGAGAACAACTCCATTTGGCTCACTAACTTCACACACCATCAGGCTTCCAAGCAGCTTCAAGGAAACTCAGTTTTCACACTCTATGCTTAGTGCCCTGTGAGTGCCTGGGACTGAAACGAAGCTTGGTGAGCATCCCACACAAACGAATGCTCCACATGCGGGTTTCACATGCCACCAACTCCACATTCACAGGCAACTTCAGCGCCACAGCCGTTTTCAGATAGCCCTCAATGCAAAGGCTCTAGACGCAAATATTGGTGTGAGAGCTAATTCAATCAAGGAAACACTGCATGTTGGTGAAGGGCATATTGAAGAAGGATCAGCCGAGTGGTTCTTGTGGGAGAACAACTCCATTTGGCTCACTAACTTCACACACCATCAGGCTTCCAAGCAGCTCTCAAGCAAACTCAGTTTTCACACTCTATGCTTAGTGCCCTTTGAGTGCCTAGGACTGAAACGAAGCTTGGTGAGCATCCCACACAAACGAATGCTCCACATGCGGGTTTCACATGCCACCAACTCCACATTCACAGGCAACTTCAGCGCCACAGCCGTTTTCAGATAGCCCTCAATGCAAAGGCTCTAGACGCAAATATTGGTGTGAGAGCTAATTCAATCAAGGAAACACTGCATGTTGGTGAAGGGCATATTGAAGAAGGATCAGCCGAGTGGTTCTTGTGGGAGAACAACTCCATTTGGCTCACTAACGTCACACACCATCAGGCTTCCAAGCAGCTCTCAAGGAAACTCAGTTTTCACACTCTATGCTTAGTGCCCTTTGAGTGCCTAGGACTGAAACGAAGCTTGGTGAGCATCCCACACAAACGAATGTGCCACATGCGGGTTTCACATGCCACCAACTCCACATTCACAGGCAACTTCAGCGCCACA
Source organism: Ochotona princeps (assembly GCF_030435755.1). NCBI lineage: Eukaryota > Metazoa > Chordata > Mammalia > Lagomorpha > Ochotonidae > Ochotona > Ochotona princeps. The sequence continues at coordinate 66,912 of NW_026698731.1, read as the reverse complement.
GCCGTTTTCAGATAGCCCTCAATGCAAAGGCTCTAGACGCAAATATTGGTGTGAGAGCTAATTCAATCAAGGAAACACTGCATGTTGGTGAAGGGCATATTGAAGAAGGATCAGCCGAGTGGTTCTTGTGGGAGAACAACTCCATTTGGCTCACTAACTTCACACACCATCAGGCTTCCAAGCAGCTTCAAGGAAACTCAGTTTTCACACTCTATGCTTAGTGCCCTGTGAGTGCCTGGGACTGAAACGAAGCTTGGTGAGCATCCCACACAAACGAATGCTCCACATGCGGGTTTCACATGCCACCAACTCCACATTCACAGGCAACTTCAGCGCCACAGCCGTTTTCAGATAGCCCTCAATGCAAAGGCTCTAGACGCAAATATTGGTGTGAGAGCTAATTCAATCAAGGAAACACTGCATGTTGGTGAAGGGCATATTGAAGAAGGATCAGCCGAGTGGTTCTTGTGGGAGAACAACTCCATTTGGCTCACTAACTTCACACACCATCAGGCTTCCAAGCAGCTCTCAAGCAAACTCAGTTTTCACACTCTATGCTTAGTGCCCTTTGAGTGCCTAGGACTGAAACGAAGCTTGGTGAGCATCCCACACAAACGAATGCTCCACATGCGGGTTTCACATGCCACCAACTCCACATTCACAGGCAACTTCAGCGCCACAGCCGTTTTCAGATAGCCCTCAATGCAAAGGCTCTAGACGCAAATATTGGTGTGAGAGCTAATTCAATCAAGGAAACACTGCATGTTGGTGAAGGGCATATTGAAGAAGGATCAGCCGAGTGGTTCTTGTGGGAGAACAACTCCATTTGGCTCACTAACTTCACACACCATCAGGCTTCCAAGCAGCTCTCAAGCAAACTCAGTTTTCACACTCTATGCTTAGTGTCCTTTGAGTGCCTAGGACTGAAATGAAGCTTGGTGAGCATCCCACACAAACGAATGCTCCACATGGGGGTTTCACATGCCACCAACTCCACATTCACAGGCAACTTCAGCGCCACAGCCGTTTTCAGATAGCCCTCAATGCAAAGGCTCTAGACGCAAATATTGGTGTGAGAGCTAATTCAATCAAGGAAACAGTGCATGTTGGTGAAGGGCATATTGAAGAAGGATCAGCCGAGTGGTTCTTGTGGGAGAAGAACTCCATTTGGCTCACTAACTTCACACACCATCAGGCTTCCAAGCAGCTTCAAGGAAACTCAGTTTTCACACTCTATGCTTAGTGCCCTGTGAGTGCCTGGGACTGAAACGAAGCTTGGTGAGCATCCCACACAAACGAATGCTCCACATGCGGGTTTCACATGCCACCAACTCCACATTCACAGGCAACTTCAGCGCCACAGCCGTTTTCAGATAGCCCTCAATGCAAAGGCTCTAGACGCAAATATTGGTGTGAGAGCTAATTCAATCAAGGAAACACTGCATGTTGGTGAAGGGCATATTGAAGAAGGATCAGCCGAGTGGTTCTTGTGGGAGAACAACTCCATTTGGCTCACTAACTTCACACACCATCAGGCTTCCAAGCAGCTCTCAAGCAAACTCAGTTTTCACACTCTATGCTTAGTGCCCTTTGAGTGCCTAGGACTGAAACGAAGCTTGGTGAGCATCCCACACAAACGAATGCTCCACATGCGGGTTTCACATGCCACCAACTCCACATTCACAGGCAACTTCAGCGCCACAGCCGTTTTCAGATAGCCCTCAATGCAAAGGCTCTAGACGCAAATATTGGTGTGAGAGCTAATTCAATCAAGGAAACACTGCATGTTGGTGAAGGGCATATTGAAGAAGGATCAGCCGAGTGGTTCTTGTGGGAGAACAACTCCATTTGGCTCACTAACTTCACACACCATCAGGCTTCCAAGCAGCTCTCAAGCAAACTCAGTTTTCACACTCTATGCTTAGTGCCCTTTGAGTGCCTAGGACTGAAATGAAGCTTGGTGAGCATCCCACACAAACGAATGCTCCACATGGGGGTTTCACATGCCACCAACTCCACATTCACAGGCAACTTCAGCGCCACAGCCGTTTTCAGATAGCCCTCAATGCAAAGGCTCTAGACGCAAATATTGGTGTGAGAGCTAATTCAATCAAGGAAACACTGCATGTTGGTGAAGGGCATATTGAAGAAGGATCAGCTGAGTGGTTCTTGTGGGAGAACAACTCCATTTGGCTCACTAACTTCACACACCATCAGGCTTCCAAGCAGCTCTCAAGGAAACTCAGTTTTCACACTCTATGCTTAGTGCCCTTTGAGTGTTTAGGACTGAAATGAAACTTGGTGAGCATCCCACACAAACGAATGCTCCACATGCGGTTTTCACATGCGACCAACTCCACATTCACAGGCAACTTCAGCGCCACAGCCGTTTTCAGATAACCCTCAATGCAAAGGCTCTAGACGCAAATATTGGTGTGAGAGAGAATTCAATCAAGGAAACACTGCATGTTGGTGAAGGGCAAATTGAAGAAGGATCAACCGAGTGGTTCTGGTGGGAGAACAACTCCATTTGGCTCACTAACTTCACACACCATCAGGCTTCCAAGCAGCTCTCAAGGAAACTCAGTTTTCACACTCTATGCTTAGTGCCCTTTGAGTGCATTATCTAGGAATGAACCTGGTAGAGCATCCCACACAAACGAATGCTCCACATGCGGGGTTCACATGCCACCAACTCCACATTCACAGGCAACTTCAGCGCCACAGCCGTTTTCAGATAGCCCTCAATGCAAAGGCTCTAGACGCAAATATAGGTGTGAGAGCTAATTCAATCCAGGAAACACTGCATGTTGGTGAAGGGCATATTGAAGAAGGATCAGCCGAGTGGTTCTTGTGGGAGAACAACTCCATTTGGCTCACTAACTTCACACACCATCAGGCTTGCAAGCAGCTCTCAAGGAAACTCAGTTTTCACACTCTAAGCTTAGTGCCCTTTGACTGCATTATCTAGGAATGAACCTGGTAGAGCATCCCACACAAACGAATGCTCCACATGCGGGTTTCACATGCCACCAACTCCACATTCACAGGCAACTTCAGCACCACAGCGTTTTCAGATAGCCCTCAATGCAAAGGCTCTAGACGCAAATATTGGTGTGAGAGATAATTCAATCAAGGAAACACTGCATGTTGGTGAAGGGCATATTGAAGAAGGATCAGCCGAGTGGTTCTTGTGGGAGAACAACTCCATTTGGCTCACTAACTTCACACACCATCAGGCTTCCAAGCAGCTCTCAAGCAAACTCAGTTTTCACACTCTATGCTTAGTGCCCTTTGAGTGCCTAGGACTGAAACGAAGCTTGGTGAGCATCCCACACAAACGAATGCTCCACATGCGGGTTTCACATGCCACCAACTCCACATTCACAGGCAACTTCAGCGCCACAGCCATTTTCAGATAGCCCTCAATGCAAAGGCTCTAGACGCAAATATTGGTGTGAGAGCTAATTCAATCAAGGAAACACTGCATGTTGGTGAAGGGCATATTGAAGAAGGATCAGCCGAGTGGTTCTTGTGGGAGAACAACTCCATTTGGCTCACTAACTTCACACACCATCAGGCTTCCAAGCAGCTCTCAAGCAAACTCAGTTTTCACACTCTATGCTTAGTGCCCTTTGAGTGCCTAGGACTGAAATGAAGCTTGGTGAGCATCCCACACAAACGAATGCTCCACATGCGGGTTTCACATGCCACCAACTCCACATTCACAGGCAACTTCAGCGCCACAGCCGTTTTCAGATAGCCCTCAATGCAAAGGCTTTAGACGCAAATATTGGTGTGAGAGCTAATTCAATCAAGGAAACACTGCATGTTGGTGAAGGGCATATTGAAGAAGGATCAGCCGAGTGGTTCTTGTGGGAGAACAACTCCATTTGGCTCACTAACTTCACACACCATCAGGCTTCCAAGCAGCTCTCAAGCAAACTCAGTTTTCACACTCTATGCTTAGTGCCCTTTGAGTGCCTAGGACTGAAACGAAGCTTGGTGAGCATCCCACACAAACGAATGCTCCACATGCGGGGTTCACATGCCACCAACTCCACATTCACAGGCAACTTCAGCGCCACAGCCATTTTCAGATAGCCCTCAATGCAAAGGCTCTAGACGCAAATATTGGTGTGAGAGATAATTCAATCAAGGAAACACTGCATGTTGGGGAAGGGCATATTGAAGAAGGATCAGCCGAGTGGTTCTTGTGGGAGAAGAACTCCATTTGGCTCACTAACGTCACACACCATCAGGCTTCCAAGCAGCTCTCAAGGAAACTCAGTTTTCACACTCTATGCTTAGTGCCCTTTGAGTGCCTAGGACTGAAACGAAGCTTGGTGAGCATCCCACACAAACGAATGTGCCACATGCGGGTTTCACATGCCACCAACTCCACATTCACAGGCAACTTCAGCGCCACAGCCGTTTTCAGATAGCCCTCAATGCAAAGGCTCTAGACGCAAATATTGGTGTGAGAGCTAATTCAATCAAGGAAACAGTGCATGTTGGTGAAGGGCATATTGAAGAAGGATCAGCCGAGTGGTTCTTGTGGGAGAAGAACTCCATTTGGCTCACTAACTTCACACACCATCAGGCTTCCAAGCAGCTTCAAGGAAACTCAGTTTTCACACTCTATGCTTAGTGCCCTGTGAGTGCCTGGGACTGAAACGAAGCTTGGTGAGCATCCCACACAAACGAATGCTCCACATGCGGGTTTCACATGCCACCAACTCCACATTCACAGGCAACTTCAGCGCCACAGCCGTTTTCAGATAGCCCTCAATGCAAAGGCTCTAGACGCAAATATTGGTGTGAGAGCTAATTCAATCAAGGAAACACTGCATGTTGGTGAAGGGCATATTGAAGAAGGATCAGCCGAGTGGTTCTTGTGGGAGAACAACTCCATTTGGCTCACTAACTTCACACACCATCAGGCTTCCAAGCAGCTCTCAAGCAAACTCAGTTTTCACACTCTATGCTTAGTGCCCTTTGAGTGCCTAGGACTGAAACGAAGCTTGGTGAGCATCCCACACAAACGAATGCTCCACATGCGGGTTTCACATGCCACCAACTCCACATTCACAGGCAACTTCAGCGCCACAGCCGTTTTCAGATAGCCCTCAATGCAAAGGCTCTAGACGCAAATATTGGTGTGAGAGCTAATTCAATCAAGGAAACACTGCATGTTGGTGAAGGGCATATTGAAGAAGGATCAGCCGAGTGGTTCTTGTGGGAGAACAACTCCATTTGGCTCACTAACGTCACACACCATCAGGCTTCCAAGCAGCTCTCAAGGAAACTCAGTTTTCACACTCTATGCTTAGTGCCCTTTGAGTGCCTAGGACTGAAACGAAGCTTGGTGAGCATCCCACACAAACGAATGTGCCACATGCGGGTTTCACATGCCACCAACTCCACATTCACAGGCAACTTCAGCGCCACAGCCGTTTTCAGATAGCCCTCAATGCAAAGGCTCTAGACGCAAATATTGGTGTGAGAGCTAATTCAATCAAGGAAACAGTGCATGTTGGTGAAGGGCATATTGAAGAAGGATCAGCCGAGTGGTTCTTGTGGGAGAAGAACTCCATTTGGCTCACTAACTTCACACACCATCAGGCTTCCAAGCAGCTTCAAGGAAACTCAGTTTTCACACTCTATGCTTAGTGCCCTGTGAGTGCCTGGGACTGAAACGAAGCTTGGTGAGCATCCCACACAAACGAATGCTCCACATGCGGGTTTCACATGCCACCAACTCCACATTCACAGGCAACTTCAGCGCCACAGCCGTTTTCAGATAGCCCTCAATGCAAAGGCTCTAGACGCAAATATTGGTGTGAGAGCTAATTCAATCAAGGAAACACTGCATGTTGGTGAAGGGCATATTGAAGAAGGATCAGCCGAGTGGTTCTTGTGGGAGAACAACTCCATTTGGCTCACTAACTTCACACACCATCAGGCTTCCAAGCAGCTCTCAAGCAAACTCAGTTTTCACACTCTATGCTTAGTGCCCTTTGAGTGCCTAGGACTGAAATGAAACTTGGTGAGCATCCCACACAAACGAATGCTCCACATGCGGGTTTCACATGCCACCAACTCCACATTCACAGGCAACTTCAGCGCCACAGCCGTTTTCAGATAGCCCTCAATGCAAAGGCTCTAGACGCAAATATTGGTGTGAGAGCTAATTCAATCAAGGAAACACTGCATGTTGGTGAAGGGCATATTGAAGAAGGATCAGCCGAGTGGTTCTTGTGGGAGAAGAACTCCATTTGGCTCACTAACTTCACACACCATCAGGCTTCCAAGCAGCTCTCAAGGAAACTCAGTTGTCACACTCTATGCTTAGTGCCCTTTGAGTGCCTAGGACTGAAACGAAGCTTGGTGAGCATCCCACACAAACGAATGCTCCACATGCGGGTTTCACATGCGACCAACTCCACATTCACAGGCAACTTCAGCGCCACAGCCGTTTTCAGATAACCCTCAATGCAAAGGCTCTAGACGCAAATATTGGTGTGAGAGAGAATTCAATCAAGGAAACACTGCATGTTAGTGAAGGGCAAATTGAAGAAGGATCAACCGAGTGGTTCTTGTGGGAGAACAACTCCATTTGGCTCACTAACTTCACACACCATCAGGCTTCCAAGCAGCTCTCAAGCACACTCAGCTTTCACACTCTATGCTTAGTGCCCTTTGAGTGCATTATCTAGGAATGAACCTGGTAGAGCATCCCACACAAACGAATGCTCCACATGCGGGTTTCACATGCCACCAACTCCACATTCACAGGCAACTTCAGCGCCACAGCCGTTTTCAGAAGCCCTCAATGCAAAGGCTCTAGACGCAAATATTGGTGTGAGAGCTAATTCAATCAAGGAAACACTGCATGTTGGTGAAGTGCATATTGAAGAAGGATCAGCCGAGTGTTTCTTGTGGGAGAACAACTCCATTTGGCTCACTAACTTCACACACCATCAGTCTTCCAAGCAGCTCTCAAGGAAACTCAGTTTTCACACTCTATGCTTTGTGCCCTTTGAGTGCCTAGGACTGAAATGAAACTTGGTGAGCATCCCACACAAATGAATGCTCCACATGCGGGTTTCACATGCCACCAACTCCACATTCACAGGCAGCTTCACGCCACAGCCGTTTTCAGATAGCCCTCAATGCAAAGGCTCTAGACGCAAATACTGGTGTGAGAGCTAATTCAATCAAGGAAACACTGCATGTTGGTGAAGGGCATATTGAAGAAGGATCAGCCGAGTGGTTCTTGTGGGAGAACAACTCCATTTGGCTCACTAACTTCACACACCATCCGGCTTCCAAGCAGCTGTCAAGGAAACTCAGTTTTCACACTCTATGCTTAGTGCCCTTTGAGTGGCTAGGACTGAAACGAAGCTTGGTGAGCATCCCACACAAACGAATGCTCCACATGCGGGTTTCACATGCCACTAACTCCACATTCACAGGCAACTTCAGCGCCACAGCTGTGTTCAGATAGCCCTCAATGCAAAGGCTCTAGACGCAAATATTGGTGTGAGAGCTAATTCAATCAAGGAAACACTGCATGTTGGTGAATGGCATATTGAAGAAGGATCAGCCGAGTGGTTCTTGTGGGAGAACAACTCCATTGGGCTCACTAACTTCACACACCATCAGGCTTCCAAGCAGCTCTCAAGCAAACTCAGTTTTCACACTCTATGCTTAGTGCCCTTTGAGTGCCTAGGACTGAAACGAAGCTTGGTGAGCATCCCACACAAACGAATGCTCCACATGCGGGTTTCACATGCCACCAACTCCACATTCACAGGCAACTTCAGCGCCACAGCCGTTTTCAGATAGCCCTCAATGCAAAGGCTCTAGACGCAAATATTGGTGTGAGAGCTAATTCAATCAAGGAAACACTGCATGTTGGTGAAGAGCATATTGAAGAAGGATCAGCCGAGTGGTTCTTGTGGGAGAAGAACTCCATTTGGCTCACTAACTTCACACACCATCAGGCTTCCAAGCAGCTCTCAAGGAAACTCAGTTTTCACACTCTATGCTTAGTGCCCTGTGAGTGCATTCTCTGGGAATGAACCTGGTAGAGCATCCCACACAAACGAATGCTCCACATGCGGGTTTCACATGCCACCAACTCCACATTCACACGCAACTTCAGCGCCACAGCCGTTTTCAGATAGCCCTCAATGCAAAGGCTCTAGACGCAAATATTGGTGTGAGAGCTAATTCAATCAAGGAAACACTGCATGTTGGTGAAGTGCATATTGAAGAAGGATCAGCCGAGTGTTTCTTGTGGGAGAACAACTCCATTTGGCTCACTAACTTCACACACCATCAGGCTTCCAAGCAGCTCTCAAGCAAACTCAGTTTTCACACTCTATGCTTTGTGCCCTTTGAGTGCCTAGGACTGAAATGAAACTTGGTGAGCATCCCACACAAATGAATGCTCCACATGCGGGTTTCACATGCCACCAACTCCACATTCACAGGCAGCTTCACGCCACAGCCGTTTTCAGATAGCCCTCAATGCAAAGGCTCTAGACGCAAATATTGGTGTGAGAGCTAATTCAATCAAGGAAACACTGCATGTTGGTGAAGGGCATATTGAAGAAGGATCAGCCGAGTGGTTCTTGTGGGAGAACAACTCCATTTGGCTCACTAACTTCACACACCATCAGGCTTCCAAGCAGCTGTCAAGGAAACTCAGTTTTCACACTCTATGCTTAGTGCCCTTTGAGTGCCTTATCTAGGAATGAACCTGGTAGAGCATCCCACACAAACGAATGCTCCACATGCGGGTTTCACATGCCACTAACTCCACATTCACAGGCAACTTCAGCGCCACAGCTGTTTTCAGATAGCCCTCAATGCAAAGGCTCTAGACGCAAATATTGGTGTGAGAGCTAATTCAATCAAGGAAACACTGCATGTTGGTGAAGAGCATATTGAAGAAGGATCAGCCGAGTGGTTCTTGTGGGAGAACAACTCCATTTGGCTCACTAACTTCACACACCATCAGGCTTCCAAGCAGCTCTCAAGCAAACTCAGTTGTCACACTCTATGCTTAGTGCCCTTTGAGTGCCTAGGACTGAAACGAAGCTTGGTGAGCATCCCACACAAACGAATGCTCCACATGCGGGTTTCACATGCCACCAACTCCACATTCACAGGCAACTTCAGTGCCACAGCCGTTTTCAGATAGCCCTCAATGCAAAGGCTCTAGACGCAAATATTGGTGTGAGAGCTAATTCAATCAAGGAAACACTGCATGTTGGTGAAGGGCATATTGAAGAAGGATCAGCCGAGTGGTTCTTGTGGGAGAACAACTCCATTTGGCTCACTAACTTCACACACCATCAGGCTTCCAAGCAGCTCTCAAGCAAACTCAGTTTTCACACTCTATGCTTAGTGCCCTTTGAGTGGCTAGGACTGAAACGAAGCTTGGTGAGCATCCCACACAAACGAATGCTCCACATGCGGGTTTCACATGCCACTAACTCCACATTCACAGGCAACTTCAGCGCCACAGCTGTTTTCAGATAGCCCTCAATGCAAAGGCTCTAGACGCAAATATTGGTGTGAGAGCTAATTCAATCAAGGAAACACTGCATGTTGGTGAATGGCATATTGAAGAAGGATCAGCCGAGTGGTTCTTGTGGGAGAACAACTCCATTTGGCTCACTAACTTCACACACCATCAGGCTTCCAAGCAGCTCTCAAGCAAACTCAGTTTTCACACTCTATGCTTAGTGCCCTTTGAGTGCCTAGGACTGAAACGAAGCTTGGTGAGCATCCCACACAAACGAATGCTCCACATGCGGGTTTCACATGCCACCAACTCCACATTCACAGGCAACTTCAGCGCCACAGCCGTTTTCAGATAGCCCTCAATGCAAAGGCTCTAGACGCAAATATTGGTGTGAGAGCTAATTCAATCAAGGAAACACTGCATGTTGGTGAAGAGCATATTGAAGAAGGATCAGCCGAGTGGTTCTTGTGGGAGAACAACTCCATTTGGCTCACTAACTTCACACAGCATCAGGCTTCCAAGCAGCTCTCAAGGAAACTCAGTTTTCACACTCTATGCTTAGTGCCCTGTGAGTGCATTATCTGGGAATGAACCTGGTAGAGCATCCCACACAAACGAATGCTCCACATGCGGGTTTCACATGCCACCAACTCCACATTCACACGCAACTTCAGCGCCACAGCCGTTTTCAGATAGCCCTCAATGCAAAGGCTCTAGACGCAAATATTGGTGTGAGAGCTAATTCAATCAAGGAAACACTGCATGTTGGTGAAGTGCATATTGAAGAAGGATCAGCCGAGTGTTTCTTGTGGGAGAACAACTCCATTTGGCTCACTAACTTCACACACCATCAGTCTTCCAAGCAGCTCTCAAGGAAACTCAGTTTTCACACTCTATGCTTTGTGCCCTTTGAGTGCCTAGGACTGAAATGAAACTTGGTGAGCATCCCACACAAATGAATGCTCCACATGCGGGTTTCACATGCCACCAACTCCACATTCACAGGCAGCTTCACGCCACAGCCGTTTTCAGATAGCCCTCAATGCAAAGGCTCTAGACGCAAATATTGGTGTGAGAGATAATTCAATCAAGGAAACACTGCATGTTGGTGAAGGGCATATTGAAGAAGGATCAGCCGAGTGGTTCTTGTGGGAGAACAACTCCATTTGGCTCACTAACTTCACACACCATCAGGCTTCCAAGCAGCTCTCAAGGAAACTCAGTTTTCACACTCTATGCTTAGTGCCCTTTGAGTGCCTTATCTAGGAATGAACCTGGTAGAGCATCCCACACAAACGAATGCTCCACATGCGGGTTTCACATGCCACTAACTCCACATTCACAGGCAACTTCAGCGCCACAGCTGTTTTCAGATAGCCCTCAATGCAAAGGCTCTAGACGCAAATATTGGTGTGAGAGCTAATTCAATCAAGGAAACACTGCATGTTGGTGAAGAGCATATTGAAGTAGGATCAGCCGAGTGGTTCTCGTGGGAGAACAACTCCATTTGGCTCACTAACTTCACACACCATCAGGCTTCCAAGCAGCTCTCAAGCAAACTCAGTTGTCACACTCTATGCTTAGTGCCCTTTGAGTGCCTAGGACTGAAACGAAGCTTGGTGAGCATCCCACACAAACGAATGCTCCACATGCGGGTTTCACATGCCACCAACTCCACATTCACAGGCAACTTCAGTGCCACAGCCGTTTTCAGATAGCCCTCAATGCAAAGGCTCTAGACGCAAATATTGGTGTGAGAGCTAATTCAATCAAGGAAACACTGCATGTTGGTGAAGGGCATATTGAAGAAGGATCAGCCGAGTGGTTCTTGTGGGAGAACAACTCCATTTGGCTCACTAACTTCACACACCATCAGGCTTCCAAGCAGCTCTCAAGCAAACTCAGTTGTCACACTCTATGCTTAGTGCCCTTTGAGTGCCTAGGACTGAAACGAAGCTTGGTGAGCATCCCACACAAACGAATGCTCCACATGCGGGTTTCACATGCCACCAACTCCACATTCAAGGGAACTTCAGCGCCTCAGCCGTTTTCAGATAGCCCTCAATGCAAAGGCTCTAGACGCAAATATTGGTGTGAGAGCTAATTCAATCAAGGAAACACTGCATGTTGGTGAAGAGCATATTGAAGAAGGATTAGCCGAGTGGTTCTTGTGGGAGAACAACTCCATTTGGCTCACTAACTTCACACACCATCAGGCTTCCAAGCAGCTCTCAAGGAAACTCAGTTTTCACACTCTAGGCTTAGTGCCCTTTGAGTGCATTAGCTAGGAATGAACCTGGTACAGCATCCCACACAAACGAATGCTCCACATGCGGGTTTCACATGCCACCAACTCCACATTCACAGGCAACTCCAGTGCCACAGCCGTTTTCAGATAGCCCTCAATGCAAAGGCTCTAGACGCAAATATTGGTGTGAGAGCTAATTCAATCCAGGAAACACTGCATGTTGCTCAAGGGCAAATTGGAGAAGGATCAGCCGAGTGGTTCTTGTGGGAGAACAACTCCATTTGGCTCACTAACTTCACACACCATCAGGCTTCCAAGCAGCTCTCAAGGAAACTCAGTTTTCAAACTCTATGCTTAGTGCCCTTTAAGTCCATTATCTAGGAATGAACCTGGTAGAGCATCCCACACAAACGAATGCTCCACATGCGGGTTTCACATGCCACTAACTCCACATTCACAGGCAACTTCAGCGCCACAGCCGTTTTCAGATAGCCCTCAATGCAAAGGCTCTAGACGCAAATATTGGTGTGAGAGCTAATTCAATCAAGGAAACACTGCATGTTGGCGAAGGGCATATTGGAGAAGGATCAGCCGAGTGGTTCTTTTGGGAGAACAACTCCATTTGGCTCACTAACTTCACACACCATCAGGCTTCCAAGCAGCTCTCAAGGAAACTCAGTTTTCACACTCTATGCTTAGTGCCCTTTGAGTGCATTATCTAGGAATGAACCTGGTACAGTATCCCACACAAACGAATGCTCCACATGCGGGTTTCACATGCCACCAACTCCACATTCACAGGCAACTTCAGCGCCACAGCCGTTTTCAGATAGCCCTCAATGCAAAGGCTCTAGACGCAAATATTGGTGTGAGAGCTAATTCAATCCAGGAAACACTGCATGTTGCTCAAGGGCATATTGAAGAAGGATCAGCCGAGTAGTTCTTGTGGGAGAACAACTCCATTTGGCTCACTAGCTTCACACACCATCAGGCTTCCAAGCAGCTCTCAAGGAAACTCAGTTTTCACACTCTATGCTTAGTGCCCTTTGAGTGCCTAGGACTGAAACGAAGCTTGGTGAGCATCCCACACAAACGAATGCTCCAAATGAGGGTTTCACATGCCACCAACTCCACATTCACAGGCAACTTCAGCGCCACAGCCGTTTTCAGATAGCCCTCAATGCAAAGGCTCTAGACGCAAATATTGGTGTGAGAGCTCATTCAATCCAGGAAACACTGCATGTTGGTGAAGGGCATATTGAAGAAGGATCAGCCGAGTGGTTCTTCTGGGAGAACAACTCCATTTGGCTCACTAACTTCACACACCATCAGGCTTCCAAGCAGCTCTCAAGGAAACTCAGTTTTCACACTCTATGCTTAGTGCCCTTTGAGTGCCTAGGACTGAAACGAAGCTTGGTGAGCATCCCACACAAACGAATGCTCCACATGCGGGTTTCACATGCCACCAACTCCACATTCACAGGCAACTTCAGCGCCACAGCCGTTTTCAGACAGCCCTCAATGCAAAGGCTCTAGACGCAAATATTGGTGTGAGAGCTAATTCAATCCAGGAAACACTGCATGTTGGTGAAGGGCATATTGGAGAAGGATCAGGAGAGTGGTTCTTTTGGGAGAACAACTCCATTTGGCTCACTAAAATCACACAGCATCAGGCTTCCAAGCAGCTCTCAAGCAAACTCAGTTTTCACACTCTAGGCTTAGTGCCCTTTGAGTGCATTATCTAGGAATGAACCTGGTACAGCATCCCACACAAACGAATGCTCCACATGCGGGTTTCACATGCCACCAACTCCACATTCACAGGCAACTTCAGCGCCACAGCCGTTTTCAGATAGCCCTCAATGCAAAGGCTCTAGACGCAAATATTGGTGTGAGAGCTAATTCAATCAAGGAAACACTGCATGCTGCTCAAGGGCATATTGAAGAAGGATCAGCCGAGTGGTTCTTGTGGGAGAACAACTCCATTTGGCTCACTAACTTCACACACCATCAGGCTTCCAAGCAGCTCTCAAGGAAACTCAGTTTTCACACTCTATGCTTAGTGCCCTTTGAGTGACTGGGGCTGAAACGAAGCTTGGTGAGCATCCCACACAAACGAATGCTCCACATGCGGGTTTCACATGCCACTAACTCCACATTCACAGGCAACTTCAGCGCCACAGCCGTTTTCAGATAGCCCTCAATGCAAAGGCTCTAGACGCAAATATTGGTGTGAGAGCTCATTCAATCCAGGAAACACTGCATGTTGGTGAAGGGCATATTGAAGAAGGATCAGCTGAGTGGTTCTTCTGGGAGAACAACTCCATTTGGCTCACTAACTTCACACACCATCAGGCTTCCAAGCAGCTCTCAAGGAAACTCAGTTTTCACACTCTATGCTTAGTGCCCTTTGAGTGCCTAGGACTGAAACGAAGCTTGGTGAGCATCCCACACAAACGAATGCTCCATATGCGGGTTTCACATGCCACCAACTCCACATTCAAGGGAACTTCAGCGCCTCAGCCGTTTTCAGATAGCCCTCAATGCAAAGGCTCTAGACGCAAATATTGGTGTGAGAGCTAATTCAATCAAGGAAACACTGCATGTTGGTGAAGAGCATATTGAAGAAGGATCAGCCGAGTGGTTCTTGTGGGAGAACAACTCCATTTGGCTCACTAACTTCACACACCATCAGGCTTCCAAGCATCTCTCAAGGAAACTCAGTTTTCACACTCTATGCTTAGTGCCCTTTTAGTGCATTAGCTAGGAATGAACCTGGTACAGCATCCCACACAAACGAATGCTCCACATGCGGGTTTCACATGCCACCAACTCCACATTCACAGGCAACTTCAGCGCCACAGCTGTTTTCAGACAGCCCTCAATGCAAAGGCTCTAGACGCAAATATTGGTGTGAGAGCTAATTCAATCCAGGAAACACTGCATGTTGGTAAAGGGCATATTGGAGAAGGATCAGGAGAGTGGTTCTTTTGGGAGAACAACTCCATTTGGCTCACTAAAATCACACAGCATCAGGCTTCCAAGCAGCTCTCAAGCAAACTCAGTTTTCACACTCTATGCTTAGTGCCCTTTGAGTGCATTATCTAGGAATGAACCTGGTACAGCATCCCACACAAACGAATGCTCCACATGCGGGTTTCACATGGCACCAACTCCACATTCACAGGCAACTTCAGCGCCACAGCCGTTTTCAGATAGCCCTCAATGCAAAGGCTCTAGACGCAAATATTGGTGTGAGAGCTAATTCAATCAAGGAAACACTGCATGTTGGTGAAGAGCATATTGAAGAAGGATCAGCCGAGTGGTTCTTGTGGGAGAACAACTCCATTTGGCTCACTAACTTCACACACCATCAGGCTTCCAAGCATCTCTCAAGGAAACTCAGTTGTCACACTCTATGCTTAGTGCCCTTTTAGTGCATTAGCTAGGAATGAACCTGGTACAGCATCCCACACAAACGAATGCTCCACATGCGGGTTTCACATGCCACCAACTCCACATTCACAGGCAACTTCAGCCCCACAGCCGTTTTCAGATAGCCCTCAATGCAAAGGCTCTAAACGCAAATATTGGTGTGAGAGCTAATTCAATCAAGGAAACAGTGCATGTTGGTGAAGGGCATATTGAAGAAGGATCAGCCGAGTGGTTCTTGTGGGAGAACAACTCCATTTGGCTCACTAACTTCACACGCCATCAGGCTTCCAAGCAGCTCTCAAGGAAACTCAGTTTTCACACTCTATGCTTAGTGCCCTTTGAGTGCCTAGGACTGAAACGAAGCTTGGTGAGCATCCCACACAAACGAATGCTCCACATGCGGGTTTCACATGCCACCAACTCCACATTCACAGGCAACTTCAGTGCCACAGCCGTTTTCAGATAGCCCTCAATGCAAAGGCTCTAGACGCAAATATTGGTGTGAGAGCTAATTCAATCAAGGAAACACTGCATGTTGGTGAAGGGCATATTGGAGAAGGATCAGCCGAGTGGTTCTTGTGGGAGAACAACTCCATTTGGCTCACTAACTTCACACACCATCAGGCTTCCAAGCAGCTCTCAAGGAAACTCAGTTTTCAAACTCTATGCTTAGTGCCCTTTGAGTCCATTATTTAGGAATGAACCTGGTAGAGCATCCCACACAAACGAATGCTCCACATGCGGGTTTCACATGCCACTAACTCTACATTCACAGGCAATTTCAGCGCCACAGCCGTTTTCAGATAGCCCTCAATGCAAAGGCTCTAGACGCAAATATTGGTGTGAGAGCTAATTCAATCAAGGAAACACTGCATGTTGGTGAAGGGCATATTGAAAAAGGATCAGGCGAGTGGTTCTTTTGGGAGATCAACTCCATTTGGCTCACTAACTTCACACACCATCAGGCTTCCAAGCAGCTGTCAAGGAAACTCAGTTTTCACACTCTATGCTTAGTGCCCTTTGAGTCCATTATTTAGGAATGAACCTGGTAGAGCATCCCACACAAACGAATGCTCCACATGCGCGTTTTACATGCCACCAACTCCACATTCACAGGCAACTTCAGCGCCACAGCCGTTTTCAGATAGCCCTCAATGCAAAGGCTCTAGACGCAAATATTGGTGTGAGAGCTAATTCAATCCAGGAAACACTGCATGTTGCTCAAGGGCATATTGAAGAAGGATCAGCCGAGTGGTTCTTGTGGGAGAAGAACTCCATTTGGCTCACTAACTTCACACACCATCAGGCTTCCAAGCAGCTCTCAAGCAAACTCAGTTTTCACACTCTAGGCTTAGTGCCCTTTGAGTGCCTAGGACTGAAACGAAGCTTGGTGAGCATCCCACACAAACGAATGCTCCACATGCGGGTTTCACATGCCACCAACTCCACATTCACAGGCAACTTCAGCGCCACAGCCGTTTTCAGATAGCCCTCAATGCAAAGGCTCTAGACACAAATATTGGTGTGAGAGCTAATTCAATCAAGGAAACACTGCATGTTGGTGAAGGGCATATTGAAGAAGGATCAGCCGAGTGGTTCTTGTGGGAGAACAACTCCATTTGGCTCACTAACTTCACACACCATCAGGCTTCCAAGCAGCTCTCAAGGAAACCCAGTTTTCACACTCTATGCTTAGTGCCCTTTGAGTGCCTAGGACTGAAACGAAGCTTGGTGAGCATCCCACACAAACGAATGCTCCACATGCGGGTTTCACATGCCACCAACTCCACATTCACAGGCAACTTCAGCGCCACAGCCGTTTTCAGATAGCCCTCAATGCAAAGGCTCTAGACGCAAATATTGGTGTGAGAGATAATTCAATCAAGGAAACACTGCATGTTGGTGAAGGGCATATTGAAGAAGGATCAGCCGAGTGGTTCTTGTGGGAGAACAACTCCATTGGGCTCACTAACTTCACACACCATCAGGCTTCCAAGCAGCTCTCAAGGAAACTCAGTTGTCACACTCTATGCTTAGTGCCCTTTGAGTGCCTAGGACTGAAACGAAGCTTGGTGAGCATCCCACACAAACGAATGCTCCACATGCGGGTTTCACATGCCACCAACTCCACATTCACAGGCAACTTCAGCGCCACAGCCGTTTTCAGATAGCCCTCAATGCAAAGGCTCTAGACGCAAATATTGGTGTGAGAGCTAATTCAATCAAGGAAACAGTGCATGTTGGTGAAGGGCATATTGAAGAAGGATCAGCCGAGTGGTTCTTGTGGGAGAAGAACTCCATTTGGCTCACTAACTTCACACACCATCAGGCTTCCAAGCAGCTCTCAAGGAAACTCAGTTGTCACACTCTATGCTTAGTGCCCTTTGAGTGCCTAGCACTGAAACGAAGCTTGGTGAGCATCCCACACAAACGAATGCTCCACATGCGGGTTTCACATGCCACCAACTCCACATTCACAGGCAACTTCAGCGCCACAGCCGTTTTCAGATAGCCCTCAATGCAAAGGCTCTAGACGCAAATATTGGTGTGAGAGCTAATTCAATCAAGGAAACACTGCATGTTGGTGAAGGGCATATTGAAGAAGGATCAGCCGAGTGGTTCTTGTGGGAGAACAACTCCATTTGGCTCACTAACTTCACACACCATCAGGCTTCCAAGCAGCTCTCAAGCAAACTCAGTTTTCACACTCTATGCTTAGTGCCCTTTGAGTGCCTAGGACTGAAACGAAGCTTGGTGAGCATCCCACACAAACGAATGCTCCACATGCGGGTTTCACATGCCACCAACTCCACATTCACAGGCAACTTCAGCGCCACAGCCATTTTCAGATAGCCCTCAATGCAAAGGCTCTAGACGCAAATATTAGTGTGAGAGATAATTCAATCAAGGAAACACTGCATGTTGGGGAAGGGCATATTGAAGAAGGATCAGCCGAGTGGTTCTTGTGGGAGAAGAACTCCATTTGGCTCACTAACGTCACACACCATCAGGCTTCCAAGCAGCTCTCAAGCAAACTCAGTTTTCACACTCTATGCTTAGTGCCCTTTGAGTGCCTAGGACTGAAACGAAGCTTGGTGAGCATCCCACACAAACGAATGTGCCACATGCGGGTTTCACATGCCACCAACTCCACATTCACAGGCAACTTCAGCGCCACAGCCGTTTTCAGATAGCCCTCAATGCAAAGGCTCTAGACGCAAATATTGGTGTGAGAGCTAATTCAATCAAGGAAACAGTGCATGTTGGTGAAGGGCATATTGAAGAAGGATCAGCCGAGTGGTTCTTGTGGGAGAAGAACTCCATTTGGCTCACTAACTTCACACACCATCAGGCTTCCAAGCAGCTTCAAGGAAACTCAGTTTTCACACTCTATGCTTAGTGCCCTTTGAGTGCCTAGGACTGAAACGAAGCTTGGTGAGCATCCCACACAAACGAATGCTCCACATGCGGGTTTCACATGCCACCAACTCCACATTCACAGGCAACTTCAGCGCCACAGCCGTTTTCAGATAGCCCTCAATGCAAAGGCTCTAGACGCAAATATTGGTGTGAGAGCTAATTCAATCAAGGAAACACTGCATGTTGGTGAAGGGCATATTGAAGAAGGATCAGCCGAGTGGTTCTTGTGGGAGAACAACTCCATTTGGCTCACTAACTTCACACACCATCAGGCTTCCAAGCAGCTCTCAAGCAAACTCAGTTGTCACACTCTATGCTTAGTGCCCTTTGAGTGCCTAGGACTGAAACGAAGCTTGGTGAGCATCCCACACAAACGAATGCTCCACATGCGGGTTTCACATGCCACCAACTCCACATTCACAGGCAACTTCAGCGCCACAGCCATTTTCAGATAGCCCTCAATGCAAAGGCTCTAGACGCAAATATTGGTGTGAGAGCTAATTCAATCAAGGAAACACTGCATGTTGGTGAAGGGCATATTGAAGAAGGATCAGCCGAGTGGTTCTTGTGGGAGAAGAACTCCATTTGGCTCACTAACGTCACACACCATCAGGCTTCCAAGCAGCTCTCAAGCAAACTCAGTTTTCACACTCTAGGCTTAGTGCCCTTTGAGTGCCTAGGACTGAAACGAAGCTTGGTGAGCATCCCACACAAACGAATGTGCCACATGCGGGTTTCACATGCCACCAACTCCATATACACAGGCAACTTCAGCGCCACAGCCGTTTTCAGATAGCCCTCAATGCAAAGGCTCTAGACGCAAATATTGGTGTGAGAGCTAATTCAATCAAGGAAACAGTGCATGTTGGTGAAGGGCATATTGAAGAAGGATCAGCCGAGTGGTTCTTGTGGGAGAAGAACTCCATTTGGCTCACTAACTTCACACACCATCAGGCTTCCAAGCAGCTTCAAGGAAACTCAGTTTTCACACTCTATGCTTAGTGCCCTTTGAGTGCCTAGGACTGAAACGAAGCTTGGTGAGCATCCCACACAAACGAATGCTCCACATGCGGGTTTCACATGCCACCAACTCCACATTCACAGGCAACTTCAGCGCCACAGCCGTTTTCAGATAGCCCTCAATGCAAAGGCTCTAGACGCAAATATTGGTGTGAGAGCTAATTCAATCAAGGAAACAGTGCATGTTGGTGAAGGGCATATTGAAGAAGGATCAGCCGAGTGGTTCTTGTGGGAGAAGAACTCCATTTGGCTCACTAACTTCACACACCATCAGGCTTCCAAGCAGCTCTCAAGGAAACTCAGTTGTCACACTCTATGCTTAGTGCCCTTTGAGTGCCTAGGACTGAAACGAAGCTTGGTGAGCATCCCACACAAACGAATGCTCCACATGCGGGTTTCACATGCGACCAACTCCACATTCACAGGCAACTTCAGCGCCACAGCCGTTTTCAGATAACCCTCAATGCAAAGGCTCTAGACGCAAATATTGGTGTGAGAGAGAATTCAATCAAGGAAACACTGCATGTTGGTGAAGGGCAAATTGAAGAAGGATCAACCGAGTGGTTCTTGTGGGAGAACAACTCCATTTGGCTCACTAACTTCACACACCATCAGGCTTCCAAGCAGCTCTCAAGCACACTCAGCTTTCACACTCTATGCTTAGTGCCCTTTGAGTGCATTATCTAGGAATGAACCTGGTAGAGCATCCCACACAAACGAATGCTCCACATGCGGGTTTCACATGCCACCAACTCCACATTCACAGGCAACTTCAGCGCCACAGCCGTTTTCAGATAGCCCTCAATGCAAAGGCTCTAGACGCAAATATTGGTGTGAGAGCTAATTCAATCAAGGAAACACTGCATGTTGGTGAAGGGCATATTGAAGAAGGATCAGCCGAGTGGTTCTTGTGGGAGAACAACTCCATTTGGCTCACTAACTTCACACACCATCAGGCTTCCAAGCAGCTCTCAAGCAAACTCAGTTTTCACACTCTATGCTTAGTGCCCTTTGAGTGCCTAGGACTGAAACGAAGCTTGGTGAGCATCCCACACAAACGAATGCTCCACATGCGGGGTTCACATGCCACCAACTCCACATTCACAGGCAACTTCAGCGCCACAGCCATTTTCAGATAGCCCTCAATGCAAAGGCTCTAGACGCAAATATTAGTGTGAGAGATAATTCAATCAAGGAAACACTGCATGTTGGGGAAGGGCATATTGAAGAAGGATCAGCCGAGTGGTTCTTGTGGGAGAAGAACTCCATTTGGCTCACTAACGTCACACACCATCAGGCTTCCAAGCAGCTCTCAAGGAAACTCAGTTTTCACACTCTATGCTTAGTGCCCTTTGAGTGCCTAGGACTGAAACGAAGCTTGGTGAGCATCCCACACAAACGAATGCTCCACATGCGGGTTTCACATGCCACCAACTCCACATTCACAGGCAACTTCAGTGCCACAGCCGTTTTCAGATAGCCCTCAATGCAAAGGCTCTAGACGCAAATATTGGTGTGAGAGCTAATTCAATCAAGGAAACACTGCATGTTGGTGAAGGGCATATTGGAGAAGGATCAGCCGAGTGGTTCTTGTGGGAGAACAACTCCATTTGGCTCACTAACTTCACACACCATCAGGCTTCCAAGCAGCTCTCAAGGAAACTCAGTTTTCAAACTCTATGCTTAGTGCCCTTTGAGTCCATATTTAGGAATGAACCTGGTAGAGCATCCCACACAAACGAATGCTCCACATGCGGGTTTCACATGCCACTAACTCTACATTCACAGGCAATTTCAGCGCCACAGCCGTTTTCAGATAGCCCTCAATGCAAAGGCTCTAGACGCAAATATTGGTGTGAGAGCTAATTCAATCAAGGAAACACTGCATGTTGGTGAAGGGCATATTGAAAAAGGATCAGGCGAGTGGTTCTTTTGGGAGATCAACTCCATTTGGCTCACTAACTTCACACACCATCAGGCTTCCAAGCAGCTGTCAAGGAAACTCAGTTTTCACACTCTATGCTTAGTGCCCTTTGAGTCCATTATTTAGGAATGAACCTGGTAGAGCATCCACACAAACGAATGCTCCACATGCGCGTTTTACATGCCACCAACTCCACATTCACAGGCAACTTCAGCGCCACAGCCGTTTTCAGATAGCCCTCAATGCAAAGGCTCTAGACGCAAATATTGGTGTGAGAGCTAATTCAATCCAGGAAACACTGCATGTTGCTCAAGGGCATATTGAAGAAGGATCAGCCGAGTGGTTCTTGTGGGAGAAGAACTCCATTTGGCTCACTAACTTCACACACCATCAGGCTTCCAAGCAGCTCTCAAGCAAACTCAGTTTTCACACTCTAGGCTTAGTGCCCTTTGAGTGCCTAGGACTGAAACGAAGCTTGGTGAGCATCCCACACAAACGAATGCTCCACATGCGGGTTTCACATGCCACCAACTCCACATTCACAGGCAACTTCAGTGCCACAGCCGTTTTCAGATAGCCCTCAATGCAAAGGCTCTAGACGCAAATATTGGTGTGAGAGCTAATTCAATCAAGGAAACACTGCATGTTGGTGAAGGGCATATTGGAGAAGGATCAGCCGAGTGGTTCTTGTGGGAGAACAACTCCATTTGGCTCACTAACTTCACACACCATCAGGCTTCCAAGCAGCTCTCAAGGAAACTCAGTTTTCAAACTCTATGCTTAGTGCCCTTTGAGTCCATTATTTAGGAATGAACCTGGTAGAGCATCCCACACAAACGAATGCTCCACATGCGGGTTTCACATGCCACTAACTCTACATTCACAGGCAATTTCAGCGCCACAGCCGTTTTCAGATAGCCCTCAATGCAAAGGCTCTAGACGCAAATATTGGTGTGAGAGCTAATTCAATCAAGGAAACACTGCATGTTGGTGAAGGGCATATTGAAAAAGGATCAGGCGAGTGGTTCTTTTGGGAGATCAACTCCATTTGGCTCACTAACTTCACACACCATCAGGCTTCCAAGCAGCTGTCAAGGAAACTCAGTTTTCACACTCTATGCTTAGTGCCCTTTGAGTCCATTATTTAGGAATGAACCTGGTAGAGCATCCCACACAAACGAATGCTCCACATGCGCGTTTTACATGCCACCAACTCCACATTCACAGGCAACTTCAGCGCCACAGCCGTTTTCAGATAGCCCTCAATGCAAAGGCTCTAGACGCAAATATTGGTGTGAGAGCTAATTCAATCCAGGAAACACTGCATGTTGCTCAAGGGCATATTGAAGAAGGATCAGCCGAGTGGTTCTTGTGGGAGAAGAACTCCATTTGGCTCACTAACTTCACACACCATCAGGCTTCCAAGCAGCTCTCAAGCAAACTCAGTTTTCACACTCTAGGCTTAGTGCCCTTTGAGTGCCTAGGACTGAAACGAAGCTTGGTGAGCATCCCACACAAACGAATGCTCCACATGCGGGTTTCACATGCCACCAACTCCACATTCACAGGCAACTTCAGCGCCACAGCCGTTTTCAGATAGCCCTCAATGCAAAGGCTCTAGACACAAATATTGGTGTGAGAGCTAATTCAATCAAGGAAACACTGCATGTTGGTGAAGGGCATATTGAAGAAGGATCAGCCGAGTGGTTCTTGTGGGAGAACAACTCCATTTGGCTCACTAACTTCACACACCATCAGGCTTCCAAGCAGCTCTCAAGGAAACCCAGTTTTCACACTCTATGCTTAGTGCCCTTTGAGTGCCTAGGACTGAAACGAAGCTTGGTGAGCATCCCACACAAACGAATGCTCCACATGCGGGTTTCACATGCCACCAACTCCACATTCACAGGCAACTTCAGCGCCACAGCCGTTTTCAGATAGCCCTCAATGCAAAGGCTCTAGACGCAAATATTGGTGTGAGAGATAATTCAATCAAGGAAACACTGCATGTTGGTG
Organism: Ochotona princeps; assembly: GCF_030435755.1. Classification (NCBI taxonomy): domain Eukaryota; kingdom Metazoa; phylum Chordata; class Mammalia; order Lagomorpha; family Ochotonidae; genus Ochotona; species Ochotona princeps. The sequence continues at coordinate 43,308 of NW_026698731.1, read as the reverse complement.
AAGGGCATATTGAAGAAGGATCAGCCGAGTGGTTCTTGTGGGAGAACAACTCCATTGGGCTCACTAACTTCACACACCATCAGGCTTCCAAGCAGCTCTCAAGGAAACTCAGTTGTCACACTCTATGCTTAGTGCCCTTTGAGTGCCTAGGACTGAAACGAAGCTTGGTGAGCATCCCACACAAACGAATGCTCCACATGCGGGTTTCACATGCCACCAACTCCACATTCACAGGCAACTTCAGCGCCACAGCCGTTTTCAGATAGCCCTCAATGCAAAGGCTCTAGACGCAAATATTGGTGTGAGAGCTAATTCAATCAAGGAAACACTGCATGTTGGTGAAGGGCATATTGAAGAAGGATCAGCCGAGTGGTTCTTGTGGGAGAAGAACTCCATTTGGCTCACTAACTTCACACACCATCAGGCTTCCAAGCAGCTCTCAAGGAAACTCAGTTGTCACACTCTATGCTTAGTGCCCTTTGAGTGCCTAGCACTGAAACGAAGCTTGGTGAGCATCCCACACAAACGAATGCTCCACATGCGGGTTTCACATGCCACCAACTCCACATTCACAGGCAACTTCAGCGCCACAGCCGTTTTCAGATAGCCCTCAATGCAAAGGCTCTAGACGCAAATATTGGTGTGAGAGCTAATTCAATCAAGGAAACACTGCATGTTGGTGAAGGGCATATTGAAGAAGGATCAGCCGAGTGGTTCTTGTGGGAGAACAACTCCATTTGGCTCACTAACTTCACACACCATCAGGCTTCCAAGCAGCTCTCAAGCAAACTCAGTTTTCACACTCTATGCTTAGTGCCCTTTGAGTCCATTATCTAGGAATGAACCTGATAGAGCATCCCACACAAACGAATGCTCCACATGCGGGTTTCACATGCCACCAACTCCACATTCACAGGCAACTTCAGCGCCACAGCCATTTTCAGATAGCCCTCAATGCAAAGGCTCTAGACGCAAATATTAGTGTGAGAGATAATTCAATCAAGGAAACACTGCATGTTGGGGAAGGGCATATTGAAGAAGGATCAGCCGAGTGGTTCTTGTGGGAGAAGAACTCCATTTGGCTCACTAACGTCACACACCATCAGGCTTCCAAGCAGCTCTCAAGCAAACTCAGTTTTCACACTCTATGCTTAGTGCCCTTTGAGTGCCTAGGACTGAAACGAAGCTTGGTGAGCATCCCACACAAACGAATGTGCCACATGCGGGTTTCACATGCCACCAACTCCACATTCACAGGCAACTTCAGCGCCACAGCCGTTTTCAGATAGCCCTCAATGCAAAGGCTCTAGACGCAAATATTGGTGTGAGAGCTAATTCAATCAAGGAAACAGTGCATGTTGGTGAAGGGCATATTGAAGAAGGATCAGCCGAGTGGTTCTTGTGGGAGAAGAACTCCATTTGGCTCACTAACTTCACACACCATCAGGCTTCCAAGCAGCTTCAAGGAAACTCAGTTTTCACACTCTATGCTTAGTGCCCTTTGAGTGCCTAGGACTGAAACGAAGCTTGGTGAGCATCCCACACAAACGAATGCTCCACATGCGGGTTTCACATGCCACCAACTCCACATTCACAGGCAACTTCAGCGCCACAGCCGTTTTCAGATAGCCCTCAATGCAAAGGCTCTAGACGCAAATATTGGTGTGAGAGCTAATTCAATCAAGGAAACACTGCATGTTGGTGAAGGGCATATTGAAGAAGGATCAGCCGAGTGGTTCTTGTGGGAGAACAACTCCATTTGGCTCACTAACTTCACACACCATCAGGCTTCCAAGCAGCTCTCAAGCAAACTCAGTTGTCACACTCTATGCTTAGTGCCCTTTGAGTGCCTAGGACTGAAACGAAGCTTGGTGAGCATCCCACACAAACGAATGCTCCACATGCGGGTTTCACATGCCACCAACTCCACATTCACAGGCAACTTCAGCGCCACAGCCATTTTCAGATAGCCCTCAATGCAAAGGCTCTAGACGCAAATATTGGTGTGAGAGCTAATTCAATCAAGGAAACACTGCATGTTGGTGAAGGGCATATTGAAGAAGGATCAGCCGAGTGGTTCTTGTGGGAGAAGAACTCCATTTGGCTCACTAACGTCACACACCATCAGGCTTCCAAGCAGCTCTCAAGCAAACTCAGTTTTCACACTCTAGGCTTAGTGCCCTTTGAGTGCCTAGGACTGAAACGAAGCTTGGTGAGCATCCCACACAAACGAATGTGCCACATGCGGGTTTCACATGCCACCAACTCCATATACACAGGCAACTTCAGCGCCACAGCCGTTTTCAGATAGCCCTCAATGCAAAGGCTCTAGACGCAAATATTGGTGTGAGAGCTAATTCAATCAAGGAAACAGTGCATGTTGGTGAAGGGCATATTGAAGAAGGATCAGCCGAGTGGTTCTTGTGGGAGAAGAACTCCATTTGGCTCACTAACTTCACACACCATCAGGCTTCCAAGCAGCTTCAAGGAAACTCAGTTTTCACACTCTATGCTTAGTGCCCTTTGAGTGCCTAGGACTGAAACGAAGCTTGGTGAGCATCCCACACAAACGAATGCTCCACATGCGGGTTTCACATGCCACCAACTCCACATTCACAGGCAACTTCAGCGCCACAGCCGTTTTCAGATAGCCCTCAATGCAAAGGCTCTAGACGCAAATATTGGTGTGAGAGCTAATTCAATCAAGGAAACAGTGCATGTTGGTGAAGGGCATATTGAAGAAGGATCAGCCGAGTGGTTCTTGTGGGAGAAGAACTCCATTTGGCTCACTAACTTCACACACCATCAGGCTTCCAAGCAGCTCTCAAGGAAACTCAGTTGTCACACTCTATGCTTAGTGCCCTTTGAGTGCCTAGGACTGAAACGAAGCTTGGTGAGCATCCCACACAAACGAATGCTCCACATGCGGGTTTCACATGCGACCAACTCCACATTCACAGGCAACTTCAGCGCCACAGCCGTTTTCAGATAACCCTCAATGCAAAGGCTCTAGACGCAAATATTGGTGTGAGAGAGAATTCAATCAAGGAAACACTGCATGTTGGTGAAGGGCAAATTGAAGAAGGATCAACCGAGTGGTTCTTGTGGGAGAACAACTCCATTTGGCTCACTAACTTCACACACCATCAGGCTTCCAAGCAGCTCTCAAGCACACTCAGCTTTCACACTCTATGCTTAGTGCCCTTTGAGTGCATTATCTAGGAATGAACCTGGTAGAGCATCCCACACAAACGAATGCTCCACATGCGGGTTTCACATGCCACCAACTCCACATTCACAGGCAACTTCAGCGCCACAGCCGTTTTCAGATAGCCCTCAATGCAAAGGCTCTAGACGCAAATATTGGTGTGAGAGCTAATTCAATCAAGGAAACACTGCATGTTGGTGAAGGGCATATTGAAGAAGGATCAGCCGAGTGGTTCTTGTGGGAGAACAACTCCATTTGGCTCACTAACTTCACACACCATCAGGCTTCCAAGCAGCTCTCAAGCAAACTCAGTTTTCACACTCTATGCTTAGTGCCCTTTGAGTGCCTAGGACTGAAACGAAGCTTGGTGAGCATCCCACACAAACGAATGCTCCACATGCGGGGTTCACATGCCACCAACTCCACATTCACAGGCAACTTCAGCGCCACAGCCATTTTCAGATAGCCCTCAATGCAAAGGCTCTAGACGCAAATATTAGTGTGAGAGATAATTCAATCAAGGAAACACTGCATGTTGGGGAAGGGCATATTGAAGAAGGATCAGCCGAGTGGTTCTTGTGGGAGAAGAACTCCATTTGGCTCACTAACGTCACACACCATCAGGCTTCCAAGCAGCTCTCAAGGAAACTCAGTTTTCACACTCTATGCTTAGTGCCCTTTGAGTGCCTAGGACTGAAACGAAGCTTGGTGAGCATCCCACACAAACGAATGTGCCTCATGCGGGTTTCACATGCCACCAACTCCACATTCACAGGCAACTTCAGCGCCACAGCCCTTTTCAGATAGCCCTCAATGCAAAGGCTCTAGACGCAAATATTGGTGTGAGAGCTAATTCAATCAAGGAAACACTGCATGTTGGTGAAGGGCATATTGAAGAAGGATCAGCCGAGTGGTTCTTGTGGGAGAAGAACTCCATTTGGCTCACTAACTTCACACACCATCAGGCTTCCAAGCAGCTTCAAGGAAACTCAGTTTTCACACTCTATGCTTAGTGCCCTTTGAGTGCCTAGGACTGAAACGAAGCTTGGTGAGCATCCCACACAAACGAATGCTCCACATGCGGGTTTCACATGCCACCAACTCCACATTCACAGGCAACTTCAGCGCCACAGCCGTTTTCAGATAGCCCTCAATGCAAAGGCTCTAGACGCAAATATTGGTGTGAGAGCTAATTCAATCAAGGAAACACTGCATGTTGGTGAAGGGCATATTGAAGAAGGATCAGCCGAGTGGTTCTTGTGGGAGAACAACTCCATTTGGCTCACTAACTTCACACACCATCAGGCTTCCAAGCAGCTCTCAAGCAAACTCAGTTTTCACACTCTATGCTTAGTGCCCTTTGAGTGCCTAGGACTGAAACGAAGCTTGGTGAGCATCCCACACAAACGAATGCTCCACATGCGGGTTTCACATGCCACCAACTCCACATTCACAGGCAACTTCAGCGCCACAGCCATTTTCAGATAGCCCTCAATGCAAAGGCTCTAGACGCAAATATTGGTGTGAGAGCTAATTCAATCAAGGAAACACTGCATGTTGGTGAAGGGCATATTGAAGAAGGATCAGCCGAGTGGTTCTTGTGGGAGAAGAACTCCATTTGGCTCACTAACGTCACACACCATCAGGCTTCCAAGCAGCTCTCAAGCAAACTCAGTTTTCACACTCTAGGCTTAGTGCCCTTTGAGTGCCTAGGACTGAAACGAAGCTTGGTGAGCATCCCACACAAACGAATGTGCCACATGCGGGTTTCACATGCCACCAACTCCATATTCACAGGCAATTTCAGCGCCACAGCCGTTTTCAGATAGCCCTCAATGCAAAGGCTCTAGACGCAAATATTGGTGTGAGAGCTAATTCAATCAAGGAAACAGTGCATGTTGGTGAAGGGCATATTGAAGAAGGATCAGCCGAGTGGTTCTTGTGGGAGAAGAACTCCATTTGGCTCACTAACTTCACACACCATCAGGCTTCCAAGCAGCTTCAAGGAAACTCAGTTTTCACACTCTATGCTTAGTGCCCTTTGAGTGCCTAGGACTGAAACGAAGCTTGGTGAGCATCCCACACAAACGAATGCTCCACATGCGGGTTTCACATGCCACCAACTCCACATTCACAGGCAACTTCAGCGCCACAGCCGTTTTCAGATAGCCCTCAATGCAAAGGCTCTAGACGCAAATATTGGTGTGAGAGCTAATTCAATCAAGGAAACACTGCATGTTGGTGAAGGGCATATTGAAGAAGGATCAGCCGAGTGGTTCTTGTGGGAGAACAACTCCATTTGGCTCACTAACTTCACACACCATCAGGCTTCCAAGCAGCTCTCAAGCAAACTCAGTTTTCACACTCTATGCTTAGTGCCCTTTGAGTGCCTAGGACTGAAACGAAGCTTGGTGAGCATCCCACACAAACGAATGCTCCACATGCGGGTTTCACATGCCACCAACTCCACATTCACAGGCAACTTCAGCGCCACAGCCATTTTCAGATAGCCCTCAATGCAAAGGCTCTAGACGCAAATATTGGTGTGAGAGCTAATTCAATCAAGGAAACACTGCATGTTGGTGAAGGGCATATTGAAGAAGGATCAGCCGAGTGGTTCTTGTGGGAGAACAACTCCATTTGGCTCACTAACTTCACACACCATCAGGCTTCCAAGCAGCTCTCAAGCAAACTCAGTTTTCACACTCTATGCTTAGTGCCCTTTGAGTGCCTAGGACTGAAATGAAGCTTGGTGAGCATCCCACACAAACGAATGCTCCACATGCGGGTTTCACATGCCACCAACTCCACATTCACAGGCAACTTCAGCGCCACAGCCGTTTTCAGATAGCCCTCAATGCAAAGGCTCTAGACGCAAATATTGGTGTGAGAGCTAATTCAATCAAGGAAACACTGCATGTTGGTGAAGGGCATATTGAAGAAGGATCAGCCGAGTGGTTCTTGTGGGAGAACAACTCCATTTGGCTCACTAACTTCACACACCATCAGGCTTCCAAGCAGCTCTCAAGCAAACTCAGTTTTCACACTCTATGCTTAGTGTCCTTTGAGTGCCTAGGACTGAAATGAAGCTTGGTGAGCATCCCACACAAACGAATGCTCCACATGCGGGTTTCACATGCCACCAACTCCACATTCACAGGCAACTTCAGCGCCACAGCCGTTTTCAGATAGCCCTCAATGCAAAGGCTCTAGACGCAAATATTGGTGTGAGAGCTAATTCAATCAAGGAAACACTGCATGTTGGTGAAGGGCATATTGAAGAAGGATCAGCCGAGTGGTTCTTGTGGGAGAACAACTCCATTTGGCTCACTAACGTCACACACCATCAGGCTTCCAAGCAGCTCTCAAGGAAACTCAGTTTTCACACTCCATGCTTAGTGCCCTTTGAGTGCCTAGGACTGAAACGAAGCTTGGTGAGCATCCCACACAAACGAATGTGCCACATGCGGGTTTCACATGCCACCAACTCCACATTCACAGGCAACTTCAGCGCCACAGCCGTTTTCAGATAGCCCTCAATGCAAAGGCTCTAGACGCAAATATTGGTGTGAGAGCTAATTCAATCAAGGAAACAGTGCATGTTGGTGAAGGGCATATTGAAGAAGGATCAGCCGAGTGGTTCTTGTGGGAGAAGAACTCCATTTGGCTCACTAACGTCACACACCATCAGTCTTCCAAGCAGCTCTCAAGGAAACTCAGTTGTCACACTCTATGCTTAGTGCCCTTTGAGTGCCTAGGACTGAAACGAAGCTTGGTGAGCATCCCACACAAACGAATGCTCCACATGCGGGTTTCACATGCGACCAACTCCACATTCACAGGCAACTTCAGCGCCACAGCCGTTTTCAGATAACCCTCAATGCAAAGGCTCTAGACGCAAATATTGGTGTGAGAGAGAATTCAATCAAGGAAACACTGCATGTTGGTGAAGGGCAAATTGAAGAAGGATCAACCGAGTGGTTCTTGTGGGAGAACAACTCCATTTGACTCACTAACTTCACACACCATCAGGCTTCCAAGCAGCTCTCAAGCACACTCAGCTTTCACACTCTATGCTTAGTGCCCTTTGAGTGCATTATCTAGGAATGAACCTGGTAGAGCATCCCACACAAACGAATGCTCCACATGCGGGTTTCACATGCCACCAACTCCACATTCACAGGCAACTTCAGCGCCACAGCCGTTTTCAGAAGCCCTCAATGCAAAGGCTCTAGACGCAAATATTGGTGTGAGAGCTAATTCAATCAAGGAAACACTGCATGTTGGTGAAGTGCATATTGAAGAAGGATCAGCCGAGTGTTTCTTGTGGGAGAACAACTCCATTTGGCTCACTAACTTCACACACCATCAGTCTTCCAAGCAGCTCTCAAGGAAACTCAGTTTTCACACTCTATGCTTTGTGCCCTTTGAGTGCCTAGGACTGAAATGAAACTTGGTGAGCATCCCACACAAATGAATGCTCCACATGCGGGTTTCACATGCCACCAACTCCACATTCACAGGCAGCTTCACGCCACAGCCGTTTTCAGATAGCCCTCAATGCAAAGGCTCTAGACGCAAATACTGGTGTGAGAGCTAATTCAATCAAGGAAACACTGCATGTTGGTGAAGGGCATATTGAAGAAGGATCAGCCGAGTGGTTCTTGTGGGAGAACAACTCCATTTGGCTCACTAACTTCACACACCATCCGGCTTCCAAGCAGCTGTCAAGGAAACTCAGTTTTCACACTATATGCTTAGTGCCCTTTGAGTGGCTAGGACTGAAACGAAGCTTGGTGAGCATCCCACACAAACGAATGCTTCACATGCGGGTTTCACATGCCACTAACTCCACATTCACAGGCAACTTCAGCGCCACAGCTGTTTTCAGATAGCCCTCAATGCAAAGGCTCTAGACGCAAATATTGGTGTGAGAGCTAATTCAATCAAGGAAACACCGCATGTTGGTGAATGGCATATTGAAGAAGGATCAGCCGAGTGGTTCTTGTGGGAGAACAACTCCATTTGGCTCACTAACTTCACACACCATCAGGCTTCCAAGCAGCTCTCAAGCAAACTCAGTTTTCACACTCTATGCTTAGTGCCCTTTGAGTGCCTAGGACTGAAACGAAGCTTGGTGAGCATCCCACACAAACGAATGCTCCACATGCGGGTTTCACATGCCACCAACTCCACATTCACAGGCAACTTCAGCGCCACAGCCGTTTTCAGATAGCCCTCAATGCAAAGGCTCTAGACGCAAATATTGGTGTGAGAGCTAATTCAATCAAGGAAACACTGCATGTTGGTGAAGAGCATATTGAAGAAGGATCAGCCGAGTGGTTCTTGTGGGAGAACAACTCCATTTGGCTCACTAACTTCACACACCATCAGGCTTCCAAGCAGCTCTCAAGGAAACTCAGTTTTCACACTCTATGCTTAGTGCCCTGTGAGTGCATTATCTGGGAATGAACCTGGTAGAGCATCCCACACAAACGAATGCTCCACATGCGGGTTTCACATGCCACCAACTCCACATTCACACGCAACTTCAGCGCCACAGCCGTTTTCAGATAGCCCTCAATGCAAAGGCTCTAGACGCAAATATTGGTGTGAGAGCTAATTCAATAAAGGAAACACTGCATGTTGGTGAAGTGCATATTGAAGAAGGATCAGCCGAGTGTTTCTTGTGGGAGAACAACTCCATTTGGCTCACTAACTTCACACACCATCAGTCTTCCAAGCAGCTCTCAAGGAAACTCAGTTTTCACACTCTATGCTTTGTGCCCTTTGAGTGCCTAGGACTGAAATGAAACTTGGTGAGCATCCCACACAAATGAATGCTCCACATGCGGGTTTCACATGCCACCAACTCCACATTCACAGGCAGCTTCACGCCACAGCCGTTTTCAGATAGCCCTCAATGCAAAGGCTCTAGACGCAAATATTGGTGTGAGAGCTAATTCAATCAAGGAAACACTGCAGGTTGGTGAAGGGCATATTGAAGAAGGATCAGCCGAGTGGTTCTTGTGGGAGAACAACTCCATTTGGCTCACTAACTTCACACACCATCAGGCTTCCAAGCAGCTGTCAAGGAAACTCAGTTTTCACACTCTATGCTTAGTGCCCTTTGAGTGCCTTATCTAGGAATGAACCTGGTAGAGCATCCCACACAAACGAATGCTCCACATGCGGGTTTCACATGCCACTAACTCCACATTCACAGGCAACTTCAGCGCCACAGCTGTTTTCAGATAGCCCTCAATGCAAAGGCTCTAGACGCAAATATTGGTGTGAGAGCTAATTCAATCAAGGAAACACTGCAGGTTGGTGAAGAGCATATTGAAGAAGGATCAGCCGAGTGGTTCTTGTGGGAGAACAACTCCATTTGACTCACTAACTTCACACACCATCAGGCTTCCAAGCAGCTCTCAAGCAAACTCAGTTGTCACACTCTATGCTTAGTGCCCTTTGAGTGCCTAGGACTGAAACGAAGCTTGGTGAGCATCCCACACAAACGAATGCTCCACATGCGGGTTTCACATGCCACCAACTCCACATTCACAGGCAACTTCAGTGCCACAGCCGTTTTCAGATAGCCCTCAATGCAAAGGCTCTAGACGCAAATATTGGTGTGAGAGCTAATTCAATCAAGGAAACACTGCATGTTGGTGAAGGGCATATTGAAGAAGGATCAGCCGAGTGGTTCTTGTGGGAGAACAACTCCATTTGGCTCACTAACTTCACACACCATCAGGCTTCCAAGCAGCTCTCAAGCAAACTCAGTTGTCACACTCTATGCTTAGTGCCCTTTGAGTGCCTAGGACTGAAACGAAGCTTGGTGAGCATCCCACACAAACGAATGCTCCACATGCGGGTTTCACATGCCACCAACTCCACATTCAAGGGAACTTCAGCGCCTCAGCCGTTTTCAGATAGCCCTCAATGCAAAGGCTCTAGACGCAAATATTGGTGTGAGAGCTAATTCAATCAAGGAAACACTGCATGTTGGTGAAGAGCATATTGAAGAAGGATTAGCCGAGTGGTTCTTGTGGGAGAACAACTCCATTTGGCTCACTAACTTCACACACCATCAGGCTTCCAAGCAGCTCTCAAGCAAACTCAGTTTTCACACTCTATGCTTAGTGCCCTTTGAGTGCATTAGCTAGGAATGAACCTGGTACAGCATCCCACACAAACGAATGCTCCACATGCGGGTTTCACATGCCACCAACTCCACATTCACAGGCAACTTCAGCGCCACAGCCGTTTTCAGATAGCCCTCAATGCAAAGGCTCTAGACGCAAATATTGGTGTGAGAGCTAATTCAATCAAGGAAACACTGCATGTTGGTGAAGGGCATATTGAAGAAGGATCAGCCGAGTGGTTCTTGTGGGAGAACAACTCCATTTGGCTCATTAACTTCACACACCATCAGGCTTCCAAGCAGCTCTCAAGCAAACTCAGTTTTCACACTCTATGCTTAGTGCCCTTTGAGTGCCTAGGACTGAAACGATGCTTGGTGAGCATCCCACACAAACGAATGCTCCACATGCGGGTTTCACATGCCACCAACTCCACATTCACAGGCAACTCCAGTGCCACAGCCGTTTTCAGATAGCCCTCAATGCAAAGGATCTAGACGCAAATATTGGTGTGAGAGCTAATTCAATCCAGGAAACACTGCATGTTGCTCAAGGGCAAATTGGAGAAGGATCAGCCGAGTGGTTCTTGTGGGAGAACAACTCCATTTGGCTCACTAACTTCACACACCATCAGGCTTCCAAGCAGCTCTCAAGGAAACTCAGTTTTCAAACTCTATGCTTAGTGCCCTTTAAGTCCATTATCTAGGAATGAACCTGGTAGAGCATCCCACACAAACGAATGCTCCACATGCGGGTTTCACATGCCACTAACTCCACATTCACAGGCAACTTCAGCGCCACAGCCGTTTTCAGATAGCCCTCAATGCAAAGGCTCTAGACGCAAATATTGGTGTGAGAGCTAATTCAATCAAGGAAACACTGCATGTTGGCGAAGGGCATATTGGAGAAGGATCAGCCGAGTGGTTCTTTTGGGAGAACAACTCCATTTGGCTCACTAACTTCACACACCATCAGGCTTCCAAGCAGCTCTCAAGGAAACTCTGTTGTCACACTCTATGCTTAGTGCCCTTTGAGTGCATTATCTAGGAATGAACCTGGTACAGCATCCCACACAAACGAATGCTCCACATGCGGGTTTCACATGCCACCAACTCCACATTCACAGGCAACTTCAGCGCCACAGCCGTTTTCAGATAGCCCTCAATGCAAAGGCTCTAGACGCAAATATTGGTGTGAGAGCTAATTCAATCCAGGAAACACTGCATGTTGCTCAAGGGCATATTGAAGAAGGATCAGCCGAGTGGTTCTTGTGGGAGAACAACTCCATTTGGCTCACTAGCTTCACACACCATCAGGCTTCCAAGCAGCTCTCAAGGAAACTCAGTTTTCACACTCTATGCTTAGTGCCCTTTGAGTGCCTAGGACTGAAACGAAGCTTGGTGAGCATCCCACACAAACGAATGCTCCACATGAGGGTTTCACATGCCACTAACTCCACATTCACAGGCAACTTCAGCGCCACAGCCGTTTTCAGATAGCCCTCAATGCAAAGGCTCTAGACGCAAATATTGGTGTGAGAGCTCATTCAATCCAGGAAACACTGCATGTTGGTGAAGGGCATATTGAAGAAGGATCAGCTGAGTGGTTCTTCTGGGAGAACAACTCCATTTGGCTCACTAACTTCACACACCATCAGGCTTCCAAGCAGCTCTCAAGGAAACTCAGTTTTCACACTCTATGCTTAGTGCCCTTTGAGTGCCTAGGACTGAAACGAAGCTTGGTGAGCATCCCACACAAACGAATGCTCCACATGCGGGTTTCACATGCCACCAACTCCACATTCACAGGCAACTTCAGCGCCTCAGCCGTTTTCAGATAGCCCTCAATGCAAAGGCTCTAGACGCAAATATTGGTGTGAGAGCTAATTCAATCAAGGAAACACTGCATGTTGGTGAAGAGCATATTGAAGAAAGATTAGCCGAGTGGTTCTTGTGGGAGAACAACTCCATTTGGCTCACTAACTTCACACACCATCAGGCTTCCAAGCATCTCTCAAGGAAACTCAGTTTTCACACTCTATGCTTAGTGCCCTTTGAATCCATTATTTAGGAATGAACCTGGTAGAGCATCCCACACAAACGAATGCTCCACATGCGGGTTTCACATGCCACCAACTCCACATTCACAGGCAACTTCAGCGCCACAGCCGTTTTCAGACAGCCCTCAATGCAAAGGCTCTAGACGCAAATATTGGTGTGAGAGCTAATTCAATCCAGGAAACACTGCATGTTGGTGAAGGGCATATTGGAGAAGGATCAGGAGAGTGGTTCTTTTGGGAGAAGAACTCCATTTGGCTCACTAAAATCACACAGCATCAGGCTTCCAAGCAGCTCTCAAGCAAACTCAGTTTTCACACTCTAGGCTTAGTGCCCTTTGAGTGCATTATCTAGGAATGAACCTGGTACAGCATCCCACACAAACGAATGCTCCACATGCGGGTTTCACATGGCACCAACTCCACATTCACAGGCAACTTCAGCGCCACAGCCGTTTTCAGATAGCCCTCAATGCAAAGGCTCTAGACGCAAATATTGGTGTGAGAGCTAATTCAATCAAGGAAACACTGCATGCTGCTCAAGGGCATATTGAAGAAGGATCAGCCTAGTGGTTCTTGTGGGAGAACAACTCCATTTGGCTCACTAACTTCACACACCATCAGGCTTCCAAGCAGCTCTCAAGGAAACTCAGTTTTCACACTCTATGCTTAGTGCCCTTTGAGTGACTGGGGCTGAAACGAAGCTTGGTGAGCATCCCACACAAACGAATGCTCCACATGCGGGTTTCACATGCCACTAACTCCACATTCACAGGCAACTTCAGCGCCACAGCCGTTTTCAGATAGCCCTCAATGCAAAGGCTCTAGACGCAAATATTGGTGTGAGAGCTCATTCAATCCAGGAAACACTGCATGTTGGTGAAGGGCATATTGAAGAAGGATCAGCTGAGTGGTTCTTCCGGGAGAACAACTCCATTTGGCTCACTAACTTCACACACCATCAGGCTTCCAAGCAGCTCTCAAGGAAACTCAGTTTTCACACTCTATGCTTAGTGCCCTTTGAGTGCCTAGGACTGAAACGAAGCTTGGTGAGCATCCCACACAAACGAATGCTCCACATGCGGGTTTCACATGCCACCAACTCCACATTCAAGGGAACTTCAGCGCCTCAGCCGTTTTCAGATAGCCCTCAATGCAAAGGGTCTAGACGCAAATATTGGTGTGAGAGCTAATTCAATCAAGGAAACACTGCATGTTGGTGAAGAGCATATTGAAGAAGGATCAGCCGAGTGGTTCTTGTGGGAGAACAGCTCCATTTGGCTCACTAACTTCACACACCATCAGGCTTCCAAACATCTCTCAAGGAAACTCAGTTTTCACACTCTATGCTTAGTGCCCTTTGAGTCCATTATTTAGGAATGAACCTGGTAGAGCATCCCACACAAACGAATGCTCCACATGCGGGTTTCACATGCCACCAACTCCACATTCACAGGCAACTTCAGCGCCACAGCCGTTTTCAGACAGCCCTCAATGCAAAGGCTCTAGACGCAAATATTGGTGTGAGAGCTAATTCAATCCAGGAAACACTGCATGTTGGTAAAGGGCATATTGGAGAAGGATCAGGAGAGTGGTTCTTTTGGGAGAACAACTCCATTTGGCTCACTAAAATCACACAGCATCAGGCTTCCAAGCAGCTCTCAAGCAAACTCAGTTTTCACACTCTAGGCTTAGTGCCCTTTGAGTGCCTAGGACTGAAATGAAGCTTGGTGAGCATCCCACACAAACGAATGCTCCACATGCGGGTTTCACATGCCACCAACTCCACATTCACAGGCAACTTCAGCGCCACAGCTGTTTTCAGATAGCCCTCAATGCAAAGGCTCTAGACGCAAATATTGGTGTGAGAGCTAATTCAATCAAGGAAACACCGCATGTTGGTGAATGGCATATTGAAGAAGGATCAGCCGAGTGGTTCTTGTGGGAGAACAACTCCATTTGGCTCACTAACTTCACACACCATCAGGCTTCCAAGCAGCTCTCAAGCAAACTCAGTTTTCACACTCTATGCTTAGTGCCCTTTGAGTGCCTAGGACTGAAACGAAGCTTGGTGAGCATCCCACACAAACGAATGCTCCACATGCGGGTTTCACATGCCACCAACTCCACATTCACAGGCAACTTCAGCGCCACAGCCGTTTTCAGATAGCCCTCAATGCAAAGGCTCTAGACGCAAATATTGGTGTGAGAGCTAATTCAATCAAGGAAACACTGCATGTTGGTGAAGAGCATATTGAAGAAGGATCAGCCGAGTGGTTCTTGTGGGAGAACAACTCCATTTGGCTCACTAACTTCACACACCATCAGGCTTCCAAGCAGCTCTCAAGGAAACTCAGTTTTCACACTCTATGCTTAGTGCCCTGTGAGTGCATTATCTGGGAATGAACCTGGTAGAGCATCCCACACAAACGAATGCTCCACATGCGGGTTTCACATGCCACCAACTCCACATTCACACGCAACTTCAGCGCCACAGCCGTTTTCAGATAGCCCTCAATGCAAAGGCTCTAGACGCAAATATTGGTGTGAGAGCTAATTCAATCAAGGAAACACTGCATGTTGGTGAAGTGCATATTGAAGAAGGATCAGCCGAGTGTTTCTTGTGGGAGAACAACTCCATTTGGCTCACTAACTTCACACACCATCAGTCTTCCAAGCAGCTCTCAAGGAAACTCAGTTTTCACACTCTATGCTTTGTGCCCTTTGAGTGCCTAGGACTGAAATGAAACTTGGTGAGCATCCCACACAAATGAATGCTCCACATGCGGGTTTCACATGCCACCAACTCCACATTCACAGGCAGCTTCACGCCACAGCCGTTTTCAGATAGCCCTCAATGCAAAGGCTCTAGACGCAAATATTGGTGTGAGAGCTAATTCAATCAAGGAAACACTGCAGGTTGGTGAAGGGCATATTGAAGAAGGATCAGCCGAGTGGTTCTTGTGGGAGAACAACTCCATTTGGCTCACTAACTTCACACACCATCAGGCTTCCAAGCAGCTGTCAAGGAAACTCAGTTTTCACACTCTATGCTTAGTGCCCTTTGAGTGCCTTATCTAGGAATGAACCTGGTAGAGCATCCCACACAAACGAATGCTCCACATGCGGGTTTCACATGCCACTAACTCCACATTCACAGGCAACTTCAGCGCCACAGCTGTTTTCAGATAGCCCTCAATGCAAAGGCTCTAGACGCAAATATTGGTGTGAGAGCTAATTCAATCAAGGAAACACTGCATGCTGCTCAAGGGCATATTGAAGAAGGATCAGCCTAGTGGTTCTTGTGGGAGAACAACTCCATTTGGCTCACTAACTTCACACACCATCAGGCTTCCAAGCAGCTCTCAAGGAAACTCAGTTTTCACACTCTATGCTTAGTGCCCTTTGAGTGCCTAGGACTGAAACGAAGCTTGGTGAGCATCCCACACAAACGAATGCTCCACATGCGGGTTTCACATGCCACCAACTCCACATTCAAGGGAACTTCAGCGCCTCAGCCGTTTTCAGATAGCCCTCAATGCAAAGGGTCTAGACGCAAATATTGGTGTGAGAGCTAATTCAATCAAGGAAACACTGCATGTTGGTGAAGAGCATATTGAAGAAGGATCAGCCGAGTGGTTCTTGTGGGAGAACAGCTCCATTTGGCTCACTAACTTCACACACCATCAGGCTTCCAAACATCTCTCAAGGAAACTCAGTTTTCACACTCTATGCTTAGTGCCCTTTGAGTCCATTATTTAGGAATGAACCTGGTAGAGCATCCCACACAAACGAATGCTCCACATGCGGGTTTCACATGCCACCAACTCCACATTCACAGGCAACTTCAGCGCCACAGCCGTTTTCAGACAGCCCTCAATGCAAAGGCTCTAGACGCAAATATTGGTGTGAGAGCTAATTCAATCCAGGAAACACTGCATGTTGGTAAAGGGCATATTGGAGAAGGATCAGGAGAGTGGTTCTTTTGGGAGAACAACTCCATTTGGCTCACTAAAATCACACAGCATCAGGCTTCCAAGCAGCTCTCAAGCAAACTCAGTTTTCACACTCTAGGCTTAGTGCCCTTTGAGTGCCTAGGACTGAAATGAAGCTTGGTGAGCATCCCACACAAACGAATGCTCCACATGCGGGTTTCACATGCCACCAACTCCACATTCACAGGCAACTTCAGCGCCACAGCTGTTTTCAGATAGCCCTCAATGCAAAGGCTCTAGACGCAAATATTGGTGTGAGAGCTAATTCAATCAAGGAAACACCGCATGTTGGTGAATGGCATATTGAAGAAGGATCAGCCGAGTGGTTCTTGTGGGAGAACAACTCCATTTGGCTCACTAACTTCACACACCATCAGGCTTCCAAGCAGCTCTCAAGCAAACTCAGTTTTCACACTCTATGCTTAGTGCCCTTTGAGTGCCTAGGACTGAAACGAAGCTTGGTGAGCATCCCACACAAACGAATGCTCCACATGCGGGTTTCACATGCCACCAACTCCACATTCACAGGCAACTTCAGCGCCACAGCCGTTTTCAGATAGCCCTCAATGCAAAGGCTCTAGACGCAAATATTGGTGTGAGAGCTAATTCAATCAAGGAAACACTGCATGTTGGTGAAGAGCATATTGAAGAAGGATCAGCCGAGTGGTTCTTGTGGGAGAACAACTCCATTTGGCTCACTAACTTCACACACCATCAGGCTTCCAAGCAGCTCTCAAGGAAACTCAGTTTTCACACTCTATGCTTAGTGCCCTGTGAGTGCATTATCTGGGAATGAACCTGGTAGAGCATCCCACACAAACGAATGCTCCACATGCGGGTTTCATATGCCACCAACTCCACATTCACACGCAACTTCAGCGCCACAGCCGTTTTCAGATAGCCCTCAATGCAAAGGCTCTAGACGCAAATATTGTTGTGAGAGCTAATTCAATAAAGGAAACACTGCATGTTGGTGAAGTGCATATTGAAGAAGGATCAGCCGAGTGGTTCTTGTGGGAGAACAACTCCATTTGGCTCACTAACTTCACACACCATCAGTCTTCCAAGCAGCTCTCAAGGAAACTCAGTTTTCACACTCTATGTTTTGTGCCCTTTGAGTGCCTAGGACTGAAATGAAACTTGGTGAGCATCCCACACAAATGAATGCTCCACATGCGGGTTTCACATGCCACCAACTCCACATTCACAGGCAGCTTCACGCCACAGCCGTTTTCAGATAGCCCTCAATGCAAAGGCTCTAGACGCAAATATTGGTGTGAGAGCTAATTCAATCAAGGAAACACTGCAGGTTGGTGAAGGGCATATTGAAGAAGGATCAGCCGAGTGGTTCTTGTGGGAGAACAACTCCATTTGGCTCACTAACTTCACACACCATCAGGCTTCCAAGCAGCTGTCAAGGAAACTCAGTTTTCACACTCTATGCTTAGTGCCCTTTGAGTGCCTTATCTAGGAATGAACCTGGTAGAGCATCCCACACAAACGAATGCTCCACATGCGGGTTTCACATGCCACTAACTCCACATTCACAGGCAACTTCAGCGCCACAGCTGTTTTCAGATAGCCCTCAATGCAAAGGCTCTAGACGCAAATATTGGTGTGAGAGCTAATTCAATCAAGGAAACACTGCAGGTTGGTGAAGAGCATATTGAAGAAGGATCAGCCGAGTGGTTCTTGTGGGAGAACAACTCCATTTGACTCACTAACTTCACACACCATCAGGCTTCCAAGCAGCTCTCAAGCAAACTCAGTTGTCACACTCTATGCTTAGTGCCCTTTGAGTGCCTAGGACTGAAACGAAGCTTGGTGAGCATCCCACACAAACGAATGCTCCACATGCGGGTTTCACATGCCACCAACTCCACATTCACAGGCAACTTCAGTGCCACAGCCGTTTTCAGATAGCCCTCAATGCAAAGGCTCTAGACGCAAATATTGGTGTGAGAGCTAATTCAATCAAGGAAACACTGCATGTTGGTGAAGGGCATATTGAAGAAGGATCAGCCGAGTGGTTCTTGTGGGAGAACAACTCCATTTGGCTCACTAACTTCACACACCATCAGGCTTCCAAGCAGCTCTCAAGCAAACTCAGTTGTCACACTCTATGCTTAGTGCCCTTTGAGTGCCTAGGACTGAAACGAAGCTTGGTGAGCATCCCACACAAACGAATGCTCCACATGCGGGTTTCACATGCCACCAACTCCACATTCAAGGGAACTTCAGCGCCTCAGCCGTTTTCAGATAGCCCTCAATGCAAAGGCTCTAGACGCAAATATTGGTGTGAGAGCTAATTCAATCAAGGAAACACTGCATGTTGGTGAAGAGCATATTGAAGAAGGATTAGCCGAGTGGTTCTTGTGGGAGAACAACTCCATTTGGCTCACTAACTTCACACACCATCAGGCTTCCAAGCAGCTCTCAAGGAAACTCAGTTTTCACACTCTAGGCTTAGTGCCCTTTGAGTGCATTAGCTAGGAATGAACCTGGTACAGCATCCCACACAAACGAATGCTCCACATGCGGGTTTCACATGCCACCAACTCCACATTCACAGGCAACTTCAGCGCCACAGCCGTTTTCAGATAGCCCTCAATGCAAAGGCTCTAGACGCAAATATTGGTGTGAGAGCTAATTCAATCAAGGAAACACTGCATGTTGGTGAAGGGCATATTGAAGAAGGATCAGCCGAGTGGTTCTTGTGGGAGAACAACTCCATTTGGCTCATTAACTTCACACACCATCAGGCTTCCAAGCAGCTCTCAAGCAAACTCAGTTTTCACACTCTATGCTTAGTGCCCTTTGAGTGCCTAGGACTGAAACGATGCTTGGTGAGCATCCCACACAAACGAATGCTCCACATGCGGGTTTCACATGCCACCAACTCCACATTCACAGGCAACTCCAGTGCCACAGCCGTTTTCAGATAGCCCTCAATGCAAAGGATCTAGACGCAAATATTGGTGTGAGAGCTAATTCAATCCAGGAAACACTGCATGTTGCTCAAGGGCAAATTGGAGAAGGATCAGCCGAGTGGTTCTTGTGGGAGAACAACTCCATTTGGCTCACTAACTTCACACACCATCAGGCTTCCAAGCAGCTCTCAAGGAAACTCAGTTTTCAAACTCTATGCTTAGTGCCCTTTAAGTCCATTATCTAGGAATGAACCTGGTAGAGCATCCCACACAAACGAATGCTCCACATGCGGGTTTCACATGCCACTAACTCCACATTCACAGGCAACTTCAGCGCCACAGCCGTTTTCAGATAGCCCTCAATGCAAAGGCTCTAGACGCAAATATTGGTGTGAGAGCTAATTCAATCAAGGAAACACTGCATGTTGGCGAAGGGCATATTGGAGAAGGATCAGCCGAGTGGTTCTTTTGGGAGAACAACTCCATTTGGCTCACTAACTTCACACACCATCAGGCTTCCAAGCAGCTCTCAAGCAAACTCTGTTGTCACACTCTATGCTTAGTGCCCTTTGAGTGCATTATCTAGGAATGAACCTGGTACAGCATCCCACACAAACGAATGCTCCACATGCGGGTTTCACATGCCACCAACTCCACATTCACAGGCAACTTCAGCGCCACAGCCGTTTTCAGATAGCCCTCAATGCAAAGGCTCTAGACGCAAATATTGGTGTGAGAGCTAATTCAATCCAGGAAACACTGCATGTTGCTCAAGGGCATATTGAAGAAGGATCAGCCGAGTGGTTCTTGTGGGAGAACAACTCCATTTGGCTCAATAGCTTCACACACCATCAGGCTTCCAAGCAGCTCTCAAGGAAACTCAGTTTTCACACTCTATGCTTAGTGCCCTTTGAGTGCCTAGGACTGAAACGAAGCTTGGTGAGCATCCCACACAAACGAATGCTCCACATGAGGGTTTCACATGCCACTAACTCCACATTCACAGGCAACTTCAGCGCCACAGCCGTTTTCAGATAGCCCTCAATGCAAAGGCTCTAGACGCAAATATTGGTGTGAGAGCTCATTCAATCCAGGAAACACTGCATGTTGGTGAAGGGCATATTGAAGAAGGATCAGCTGAGTGGTTCTTCTGGGAGAACAACTCCATTTGGCTCACTAACTTCACACACCATCAGGCTTCCAAGCAGCTCTCAAGGAAACTCAGTTTTCACACTCTATGCTTAGTGCCCTTTGAGTGCCTAGGACTGAAACGAAGCTTGGTGAGCATCCCACACAAACGAATGCTCCACATGCGGGTTTCACATGCCACCAACTCCACATTCACAGGCAACTTCAGCGCCTCAGCCGTTTTCAGATAGCCCTCAATGCAAAGGCTCTAGACGCAAATATTGGTGTGAGAGCTAATTCAATCAAGGAAACACTGCATGTTGGTGAAGAGCATATTGAAGAAAGATTAGCCGAGTGGTTCTTGTGGGAGAACAACTCCATTTGGCTCACTAACTTCACACACCATCAGGCTTCCAAGCATCTCTCAAGGAAACTCAGTTTTCACACTCTATGCTTAGTGCCCTTTGAATCCATTATTTAGGAATGAACCTGGTAGAGCATCCCACACAAACGAATGCTCCACATGCGGGTTTCACATGCCACCAACTCCACATTCACAGGCAACTTCAGCGCCACAGCCGTTTTCAGACAGCCCTCAATGCAAAGGCTCTAGACGCAAATATTGGTGTGAGAGCTAATTCAATCCAGGAAACACTGCATGTTGGTGAAGGGCATATTGGAGAAGGATCAGGAGAGTGGTTCTTTTGGGAGAAGAACTCCATTTGGCTCACTAAAATCACACAGCATCAGGCTTCCAAGCAGCTCTCAAGCAAACTCAGTTTTCACACTCTAGGCTTAGTGCCCTTTGAGTGCATTATCTAGGAATGAACCTGGTACAGCATCCCACACAAACGAATGCTCCACATGCGGGTTTCACATGGCACCAACTCCACATTCACAGGCAACTTCAGCGCCACAGCCGTTTTCAGATAGCCCTCAATGCAAAGGCTCTAGACGCAAATATTGGTGTGAGAGCTAATTCAATCAAGGAAACACTGCATGCTGCTCAAGGGCATATTGAAGAAGGATCAGCCTAGTGGTTCTTGTGGGAGAACAACTCCATTTGGCTCACTAACTTCACACACCATCAGGCTTCCAAGCAGCTCTCAAGGAAACTCAGTTTTCACACTCTATGCTTAGTGCCCTTTGAGTGACTGGGGCTGAAACGAAGCTTGGTGAGCATCCCACACAAACGAATGCTCCACATGCGGGTTTCACATGCCACTAACTCCACATTCACAGGCAACTTCAGCGCCACAGCCGTTTTCAGATAGCCCTCAATGCAAAGGCTCTAGACGCAAATATTGGTGTGAGAGCTCATTCAATCCAGGAAACACTGCATGTTGGTGAAGGGCATATTGAAGAAGGATCAGCTGAGTGGTTCTTCCGGGAGAACAACTCCATTTGGCTCACTAACTTCACACACCATCAGGCTTCCAAGCAGCTCTCAAGGAAACTCAGTTTTCACACTCTATGCTTAGTGCCCTTTGAGTGCCTAGGACTGAAACGAAGCTTGGTGAGCATCCCACACAAACGAATGCTCCACATGCGGGTTTCACATGCCACCAACTCCACATTCAAGGGAACTTCAGCGCCTCAGCCGTTTTCAGATAGCCCTCAATGCAAAGGGTCTAGACGCAAATATTGGTGTGAGAGCTAATTCAATCAAGGAAACACTGCATGTTGGTGAAGAGCATATTGAAGAAGGATCAGCCGAGTGGTTCTTGTGGGAGAACAGCTCCATTTGGCTCACTAACTTCACACACCATCAGGCTTCCAAACATCTCTCAAGGAAACTCAGTTTTCACACTCTATGCTTAGTGCCCTTTGAGTCCATTATTTAGGAATGAACCTGGTAGAGCATCCCACACAAACGAATGCTCCACATGCGGGTTTCACATGCCACCAACTCCACATTCACAGGCAACTTCAGCGCCACAGCCGTTTTCAGACAGCCCTCAATGCAAAGGCTCTAGACGCAAATATTGGTGTGAGAGCTAATTCAATCCAGGAAACACTGCATGTTGGTAAAGGGCATATTGGAGAAGGATCAGGAGAGTGGTTCTTTTGGGAGAACAACTCCATTTGGCTCACTAAAATCACACAGCATCAGGCTTCCAAGCAGCTCTCAAGCAAACTCAGTTTTCACACTCTAGGCTTAGTGCCCTTTGAGTGCATTATCTAGGAATGAACCTGGTACAGCATCCCACACAAACGAATGCTCCACATGCGGGTTTCACATGGCACCAACTCCACATTCACAGGCAACTTCAGCGCCACAGCCGTTTTCAGATAGCCCTCAATGCAAAGGCTCTAGACGCAAATATTGGTGTGAGAGCTAATTCAATCAAGGAAACACTGCATGTTGGTGAAGAGCATATTGAAGAAGGATCAGCCGAGTGGTTCTTGTGGGAGAACAACTCCATTTGGCTCACTAACTTCACACACCATCAGGCTTCCAAGCATCTCTCAAGGAAACTCAGTTTTCACACTCTATGCTTAGTGCCCTTTTAGTGCATTAGCTAGGAATGAACCTGGTACAGCATCCCACACAAACGAATGCTCCACATGCGGGTTTCACATGCCACCAACTCCACATTCACAGGCAACTTCAGCCCCACAGCCGTTTTCAGATAGCCCTCAATGCAAAGGCTCTAAACGCAAATATTGGTGTGAGAGCTAATTCAATCAAGGAAACAGTGCATGTTGGTGAAGGGAATATTGAAGAAGGATCAGCCGAGTGGTTCTTGTGGGAGAACAACTCCATTTGGCTCACTAACTTCACACGCCATCAGGCTTCCAAGCAGCTCTCAAGGAAACTCAGTTTTCACACTCTATGCTTAGTGCCCTTTGAGTGCCTAGGACTGAAACGAAGCTTGGTGAGCATCCCACACAAACGAATGCTCCACATGCGGGTTTCACATGCCACCAACTCCACATTCACAGGCAACTTCAGTGCCACAGCCGTTTTCAGATAGCCCTCAATGCAAAGGCTCTAGACGCAAATATTGGTGTGAGAGCTAATTCAATCAAGGAAACACTGCATGTTGGTGAAGGGCATATTGGAGAAGGATCAGCCGAGTGGTTCTTGTGGGAGAACAACTCCATTTGGCTCACTAACTTCACACACCATCAGGCTTCCAAGCAGCTCTCAAGGAAACTCAGTTTTCAAACTCTATGCTTAGTGCCCTTTGAGTCCATTATTTAGGAATGAACCTGGTAGAGCATCCCACACAAACGAATGCTCCACATGCGGGTTTCACATGCCACTAACTCTACATTCACAGGCAATTTCAGCGCCACAGCCGTTTTCAGATAGCCCTCAATGCAAAGGCTCTAGACGCAAATATTGGTGTGAGAGCTAATTCAATCAAGGAAACACTGCATGTTGGTGAAGGGCATATTGAAAAAGGATCAGGCGAGTGGTTCTTTTGGGAGAACAACTCCATTTGGCTCACTAACTTCACACACCATCAGTTTTCCAAGCAGCTCTGAAGCAAACTCAGTTTTCACACTCTATGCTTAGTGCCCTTTGAGTCCATTATTTAGGAATGAACCTGGTAGAGCATCCCACACAAACGAATGCTCCACATGCGCGTTTTACATGCCACCAACTCCACATTCACAGGCAACTTCAGCGCCACAGCCGTTTTCAGATAGCCCTCAATGCAAAGGCTCTAGACGCAAATATTGGTGTGAGAGCTAATTCAATCCAGGAAACACTGCATGTTGCTCAAGGGCATATTGAAGAAGGATCAGCCGAGTGGTTCTTGTGGGAGAACAACTCCATTTGGCTCACTAACTTCACACACCATCAGGCTTCCAAGCAGCTCTCAAGGAAACTCAGTTTTCACACTCTATGCTTAGTGCCCTTTGAGTGCCTAGGACTGAAACGAAGCTTGGTGAGCATCCCACACAAACGAATGCTCCACATGCGGGTTTCACATGCCACCAACTCCACATTCACACGCAACTTCAGCGCCACAGCCGTTTTCAGATAGCCCTCAATGCAAAGGCTCTAGACGCAAATATTGGTGTGAGAGCTAATTCAATCAAGGAAACACTGCATGTTGCTCAAGGGCATATTGAAGAAGGATCAGCCGAGTGGTTCTTGTGGGAGAACAACTCCATTTGGCTCACTAACTTCACACACCATCAGGCTTCCAAGCAGCTCTCAAGCAAACTCAGTTTTCACACTCTATGCTTAGTGCCTTTTGAGTGTTTAGGACTGAAATGAAGCTTGGCGAGCATCCCACACAAACGAATGCTCCACATGCGGGTTTCACATGCCACCAACTCCACATTCACACGCAACTTCAGCGCCACAGCCGTTTTCAGATAGCCCTCAATGCTAAGGCTCTAGACGCAAATATTGGTGTGAGAGCTAATTCAATCAAGGAAACACTGCATGTTGGTGAAGGGCATATTGAAGAAGGATCAGCCGAGTGGTTCTTGTGGGAGAACAACTCCATTTGGCTCACTAACTTCACATACCATCAGGCTTCCAAGCAGCTCTCAAGGAAACTCAGTTGTCACACTCTATGGTTAGTGCCCTTTGAGTGCCTAGGACTGAAACGAAGCTTGGTGAGCATCCCACACAAACGAATGCTCCACATGCGGGTTTCACATGCCACCAACTCCACATTCACAGGCAACTTCAGCGCCACAGCCGTTTTCAGATAGCCCTCAATGCAAAGGCTCTATACGCAAATATTGGTGTGAGAGCTAATTCAATCAAGGAAACACTGCATGTTGGTGAAGGGCATATTGAAGAAGGATCAGCCGAGTGGTTCTTGTGGGAGAACAACTCCATTTGGCTCACTAACTTCACACACCATCAGGCTTCCAAGCAGCTCTCAAGCAAACTCAGTTTTCACACTCTATGCTTAGTGCCCTTTGAGTGTTTAGGACTGAAATGAAGCTTGGTGAGCATCCCACACAAACGAATGCTCCACATGCGGGTTTCACATGCCACCAACTCCACATTCACACGCAACTTCAGCGCCACAGCCGTTTTCAGGTAGCCCTCAATGCTAAGGCTCTAGACGCAAATATTGGTGTGAGAGCTAATTCAATCAAGGAAACACTGCATGTTGGTGAAGGGCATATTGAAGAAGGATCAGCCGAGTGGTTCTTGTGGGAGAACAACTCCATTTGGCTCACTAACTTCACACACCATCAGGCTTCCAAGCAGCTCTCAAGCAAACTCAGTTGTCACACTCTATGCTTAGTGCCCTTTGAGTGCCTAGGACTGAAACGAAGCTTGGTGAGCATCCCACACAAACGAATGCTCCACATGCGGGTTTCACATGCCACCAACTCCACATTCACAGGCAACTTCAGCGCCACAGCCGTTTTCAGATAGCCCTCAATGCAAAGGCTCTAGACGCAAATATTGGTGTGAGAGCTAATTCAATCAAGGAAACACTGCAGGTTGGTGAAGGACAAATTGAAGAAGGATCAGCCGAGTGGTTCTTGTGGGAGAACAACTCCATTTGGCTCACTAACTTCACACACCATCAGGCTTCCAAGCAGCTCTCAAGGAAACTCAGTTTTCACACTCTATGCTTAGTGCCCTTTGAGTGACTGGGGCTGAAACGAAGCTTGGTGAGCATCCCACACAAACGAATGCTCCACATGCGGGTTTCACATGCCACCAACTCCACATTCACACGCAACTTCAGCGCCACAGCCGTTTTCAGATAGCCCTCAATGCTAAGGCTCTAGACGCAAATATTGGTGTGAGAGCTAATTCAATCAAGGAAACACTGCATTTTGGTGAAGGGCATATTGAAGAAGGATCAGCCGAGTGGTTCTTGTGGGAGAACAACTCCATTTGGCTCACTAACTTCACACACCATCAGGCTTCCAAGCAGCTCTGAAGCAAACTCAGTTTTCACACTCTATGCTTAGTGCCCTTTGAGTGCATTATCTAGGAATGAACCTGGTAGAGCATCCCACACAAACGAATGCTCCACATGCGCGTTTTACATGCCACCAACTCCACATTCACAGGCAACTTCAGCGCCACAGCCGTTTTCAGATAGCCCTCAATGCAAAGGCTCTAGACGCAAATATTGGTGTGAGAGCTAATTCAATCCAGGAAACACTGCATGTTGCTCAAGGGCATATTGAAGAAGGATCAGCCGAGTGGTTCTTGTGGGAGAACAACTCCATTTGGCTCACTAACTTCACACACCATCAGGCTTCCAAGCAGCTCTCAAGGAAACTCAGTTTTCACACTCTAGGCTTAGTGCCCTTTGAGTGCCTAGGACTGAAACGAAGCTTGGTGAGCATCCCACACAAACGAATGCTCCACATGCGGGTTTCACATGCCACCAACTCCACATTCACACGCAACTTCAGCGCCACAGCCGTTTTCAGATAGCCCTCAATGCAAAGGCTCTAGACACAAATATTGGTGTGAGAGCTAATTCAATCAAGGAAACACTGCATGTTGGTGAAGGGCATATTGAAGAAGGATCAGCCGAGTGGTTCTTGTGGGAGAACAACTCCATTTGGCTCACTAACTTCACACACCATCAGGCTTCCAAGCAGCTCTCAAGGAAACTCAGTTTTCACACTCTATGCTTAGTGCCCTTTGAGTGACTGGGGCTGAAACGAAGCTTGGTGAGCATCCCACACAAACGAATGCTCCACATGCGGGTTTCACATGCCACCAACTCCACATTCACACGCAACTTCAGCGCCACAGCCGTTTTCAGATAGCCCTCAATGCTAAGGCTCTAGACGCAAATATTGGTGTGAGAGCTAATTCAATCAAGGAAACACTGCATGTTGGTGAAGGGCATATTGAAGAAGGATCAGCCGAGTGGTTCTTGTGGGAGAACAACTCCATTTGGCTCACTAACTTCACACACCATCAGGCTTCCAAGCAGCTCTGAAGCAAACTCAGTTTTCACACTCTATGCTTAGTGCCCTTTGAGTCCATTATTTAGGAATGAACCTGGTAGAGCATCCCACACAAACGAATGCTCCACATGCGCGTTTTACATGCCACCAACTCCACATTCACAGGCAACTTCAGCGCCACAGCCGTTTTCAGATAGCCCTCAATGCAAAGGCTCTAGACGCAAATATTGGTGTGAGAGCTAATTCAATCCAGGAAACACTGCATGTTGCTCAAGGGCATATTGAAGAAGGATCAGCCGAGTGGTTCTTGGGGGGGAACAACTCCATTTGGCTCACTAACTTCACACACCATCAGGCTTCCAAGCAGCTCTCAAGGAAACTCAGTTTTCACACTCTAGGCTTAGTGCCCTTTGAGTGCCTAGGACTGAAACGAAGCTTGGTGAGCATCCCACACAAACGAATGCTCCACATGCGGGTTTCACATGCCACCAACTCCACATTCACACGCAACTTCAGCGCCACAGCCGTTTTCAGATAGCCCTCAATGTTAAGGCTCTAGACGCAAATATTGGTGTGAGAGCTAATTCAATCAAGGAAACACTGCATGTTGGTGAAGGGCATATTGAAGAAGGATCAGCCGAGTGGTTCTTGTGGGAGAACAACTCCATTTGGCTCACTAACTTCACACACCATCAGGCTTCCAAGCAGCTCTCAAGGAAACTCAGTTGTCACACTCTATGGTTAGTGCCCTTTGAGTGCCTAGGACTGAAACGAAGCTTGGTGAGCATCCCACACAAACGAATGCTCCACATGCGGGTTTCACATGCCACCAACTCCACATTCACACGCAACTTCAGCGCCACAGCCGTTTTCAGATAGCCCTCAATGCAAAGGCTCTATACGCAAATATTGGTGTGAGAGCTAATTCAATGAAGGAAACACTGAATGTTGGTGAAGGGCAAATTGAAGAAGGATCAGCCGAGTGGTTCTTGTGGGAGAACAACTCCATTTGGCTCACTAACTTCACACACCATCAGGCTTCCAAGCAGCTCTCAAGCAAACTCAGTTTTCACACTCTATGCTTAGTGCCCTTTGAGTGTTTAGGACTGAAATGAAGCTTGGTGAGCATCCCACACAAACGAATGCTCCACATGCGGGTTTCACATGCCACCAACTCCACATTCACAGGCAACTTCAGCGCCACAGCCGTTTTCAGATAGCCCTCAATGCAAAGGCTCTAGACGCAAATATTGGTGTGAGAGCTAATTCAATCAAGGAAACACTGCATGTTGGTGAAGGGCATATTGAAGAAGGATCAGCCGAGTGGTTCTTGTGGGAGAACAACTCCATTTGGCTCACTAACTTCACACACCATCAGGCTTCCAAGCAGCTCTCAAGGAAACTCAGTTGTCACACTCTATGCTTAGTGCCCTTTGAGTGCCTAGGACTGAAACGAAGCTTGGTGAGCATCCCACACAAACGAATGCTCCACATGCGGGTTTCACATGCCACCAACTCCACATTCACAGGCAACTTCAGCGCCACAGCCGTTTTCAGATAGCCCTCAATGCAAAGGCTCTAGACGCAAATATTGGTGTGAGAGCTAATTCAATCAAGGAAACACTGCATGTTGGTGAAGGACATATTGAAGAAGGATCACCTGAGTGGTTCTTGTGGGAGAACAACTCCATTTGGCTCACTAACTTCACACACCATCAGGCTTCCAAGCAGCTCTCAAGCAAACTCAGTTTTCACACTCTATGCTTAGTGCCCTTTGAGTGTTTAGGACTGAAATGAAGCTTGGTGAGCATCCCACACAAACGAATGCTCCACATGCGGGTTTCACATGCCACCAACTCCACATTCACAGGCAACTTCAGCGCCACAGCCGTTTTCAGATAGCCCTCAATGCTAAGGCTCTAGACGCAAATATTGGTGTGAGAGCTAATTCAATCAAGGAAACACTGCATGTTGGTGAAGGGCATATTGAAGAAGGATCAGCCGAGTGGTTCTTGTGGGAGAACAACTCCATTTGGCTCACTAACTTCACACACCATCAGGCTTCCAAGCAGCTCTCAAGGAAACTCAGTTGTCACACTCTATGCTTAGTGCCCTTTGAGTGCCTAGGACTGAAACGAAGCTTGGTGAGCATCCCACACAAACGAATGCTCCACATGCGGGTTTCACATGCCACCAACTCCACATTCACAGGCAACTTCAGCGCCACAGCCGTTTTCAGATAGCCCTCAATGCAAAGGCTCTAGACGCAAATATTGGTGTGAGAGCTAATTCAATCAAGGAAACACTGCATGTTGGTGAAGGACAAATTGAAGAAGGATCAGCCTAGTGGTTCTTGTGGGAGAACAACTCCATTTGGCTCACTAACTTCACACACCATCAGGCTTCCAAGCAGCTCTCAAGGAAACTCAGTTTTCACACTCTATGCTTAGTGCCCTTTGAGTGTCTAGGACTGAAATGAAGCTTGGTGAGCATCCCACACAAACGAATGCTCCACATGCGGGTTTCACATGCCACCAACTCCACATTCACAGGCAACTTCAGCGCCACAGCCGTTTTCAGATAGCCCTCAATGCAAAGGCTCTAGACGCAAATATTGGTGTGAGAGCTAATTCAATCAAGGAAACACTGCATGTTGGTGAAGGACATATTGAAGAAGGATCAGCTGAGTGGTTCTTGTGGGAGAACAACTCCATTTGGCTCACTAACTTCACACACCATCAGGCTTCCAAGCAGCTCTCAAGGAAACTCAGTTTTCACACTCTATGCTTAGTGCCCTTTGAGTGTTTAGGACTGAAATGAAGCTTGGTGAGCATCCCACACAAACGAATGCTCCACATGCGGGTTTCACATGCCACCAACTCCACATTCACACGCAACTTCAGCGCCACAGCCGTTTTCAGATAGCCCTCAATGCTAAGGCTCTAGACGCAAATATTGGTGTGAGAGCTAATTCAATCAAGGAAACACTGCATGTTGGTGAAGGGCATATTGAAGAAGGATCAGCCGAGTGGTTCTTGTGGGAGAACAACTCCATTTGGCTCACTAACTTCACACACCATCAGGCTTCCAAGCAGCTCTCAAGGAAACTCAGTTGTCACACTCTATGCTTAGTGCCCTTTGAGTGCCTAGGACTGAAATGAAGCTTGGTGAGCATCCCACACAAACGAATGCTCCACATGCGGGTTTCACATGCCACCAACTCCACATTCACAGGCAACTTCAGCGCCACAGCCGTTTTCAGATAGCCCTCAATGCAAAGGCTCTAGACGCAAATATTGGTGTGAGAGCTAATTCAATCAAGGAAACACTGCAGGTTGGTGAAGGACAAATTGAAGAAGGATCAGCCTAGTGGTTCTTGTGGGAGAACAACTCCATTTGGCTCACTAACTTCACACACCATCAGGCTTCCAAGCAGCTCTCAAGGAAACTCAGTTTTCACACTCTATGCTTAGTGCCTTTTGAGTGACTGGGGCTGAAACGAAGCTTGGTGAGCATCCCACACAAACGAATGCTCCACATGCGGGTTTCACATGCCACCAACTCCACATTCACACGCAACTTCAGCGCCACAGCCGTTTTCAGATAGCCCTCAATGCTAAGGCTCTAGACGCAAATATTGGTGTGAGAGCTAATTCAATCAAGGAAACACTGCATGTTGGTGAAGGGCATATTGAAGAAGGATCAGCCGAGTGGTTCTTGTGGGAGAACAACTCCATTTGGCTCACTAACTTCACACACCATCAGGCTTCCAAGCAGCTCTGAAGCAAACTCAGTTTTCACACTCTATGCTTAGTGCCCTTTGAGTCCATTATTTAGGAATGAACCTGGTAGAGCATCCCACACAAACGAATGCTCCACATGCGCGTTTTACATGCCACCAACTCCACATTCACAGGCAACTTCAGCGCCACAGCCGTTTTCAGATAGCCCTCAATGCAAAGGCTCTAGACGCAAATATTGGTGTGAGAGCTAATTCAATCCAGGAAACACTGCATGTTGCTCAAGGGCATATTGAAGAAGGATCAGCCTGGTGGTTCTTGTGGGAGAACAACTCCATTTGGCTCACTAACTTCACACACCATCAGGCTTCCAAGCAGCTCTCAAGGAAACTCAGTTTTCACACTCTAGGCTTAGTGCCCTTTGAGTGCCTAGGACTGAAACGAAGCTTGGTGAGCATCCCACACAAACGAATGCTCCACATGCGGGTTTCACATGCCACCAACTCCACATTCACACGCAACTTCAGCGCCACAGCCGTTTTCAGATAGCCCTCAATGCTAAGGCTCTAGACGCAAATATTGGTGTGAGAGCTAATTCAATCCAGGAAACACTGCATGTTGCTCAAGGGCATATTGAAGAAGGATCAGCCGAGTGGTTCTTGTGGGAGAACAACTCCATTTGGCTCACTAACTTCACACACCATCAGGCTTCCAAGCAGCTCTCAAGGAAACTCAGTTGTCACACTCTATGGTTAGTGCCCTTTGAGTGCCTAGGACTGAAACGAAGCTTGGTGAGCATCCCACACAAACGAATGCTCCACATGCGGGTTTCACATGCCACCAACTCCACATTCACACGCAACTTCAGCGCCACAGCCGTTTTCAGATAGCCCTCAATGCAAAGGCTCTATACGCAAATATTTGTGTGAGAGCTAATTCAATCAAGGAAACAGTGCATGTTGGTGAAGGGCAAATTGAAGAAGGATCAGCCGAGTGGTTCTTGTGGGAGAACAACTCCATTTGGCTCACTAACTTCACACACCATCAGGCTTCCAAGCAGCTCTCAAGCAAACTCAGTTTTCACACTCTATGCTTAGTGCCCTTTGAGTGTTTAGGACTGAAATGAAGCTTGGTGAGCATCCCACACAAACGAATGCTCCACATGCGGGTTTCACATGCCACCAACTCCACATTCACACGCAACTTCAGCGCCACAGCCGTTTTCAGATAGCCCTCAATGCTAAGGCTCTAGACGCAAATATTGGTGTGAGAGCTAATTCAATCCAGGAAACACTGCATGTTGCTCAAGGGCATATTGAAGAAGGATCAGCCGAGTGGTTCTTGTGGGAGAACAACTCCATTTGGCTCACTAACTTCACACACCATCAGGCTTCCAAGCAGCTCTCAAGGAAACTCAGTTGTCACACTCTATGCTTAGTGCCCTTTGAGTGCCTAGGACTGAAACGAAGCTTGGTGAGCATCCCACACAAACGAATGCTCCACATGCGGGTTTCACATGCCACCAACTCCACATTCACAGGCAACTTCAGCGCCACAGCCGTTTTCAGATAGCCCTCAATGCAAAGGCTCTAGACGCAAATATTGGTGTGAGAGCTAATTCAATCAAGGAAACACTGCAGGTTGGTGAAGGACAAATTGAAGAAGGATCAGCCTAGTGGTTCTTGTGGGAGAACAACTCCATTTGGCTCACTAACTTCACACACCATCAGGCTTCCAAGCAGCTCTCAAGGAAACTCAGTTTTCACACTCTATGCTTAGTGCCCTTTGAGTGCCTAGGACTGAAATGAAGCTTGGTGAGCATCCCACACAAACGAATGCTCCACATGCGGGTTTCACATGCCACCAACTCCACATTCACAGGCAACTTCAGCGCCACAGCCGTTTTCAGATAGCCCTCAATGCAAAGGCTCTAGACGCAAATATTGGTGTGAGAGCTAATTCAATCAAGGAAACACTGCAGGTTGGTGAAGGACAAATTGAAGAAGGATCAGCCTAGTGGTTCTTGTGGGAGAACAACTCCATTTGGCTCACTAACTTCACACACCATCAGGCTTCCAAGCAGCTCTCAAGCAAACTCAGTTTTCACACTCTATGCTTAGTGCCCTTTGAGTGCCTAGGACTGAAATGAATATTGGCGAGCATCCCACACAAACGAATGCTCCACATGCGGGTTTCACATGCCACCAACTCCACATTCACAGGCAACTTCAGCGCCACAGCCGTTTTCAGATAGCCCTCAATGCAAAGGCTCTAGACGCAAATATTGGTGTGAGAGCTAATTCAATCAAGGAAACACTGCATGTTGGTGAAGGACATATTGAAGAAGGATCAGCTGAGTGGTTCTTGTGGGAGAACAACTCCATTTGGCTCACTAACTTCACACACCATCAGGCTTCCAAGCAGCTCTCAAGCAAACTCAGTTTTCACACTCTATGCTTAGTGCCCTTTGAGTGTTTAGGACTGAAATGAAGCTTGGTGAGCATCCCACACAAACGAATGCTCCACATGCGGGTTTCACATGCCACCAACTCCACATTCACACGCAACTTCAGCGCCACAGCCGTTTTCAGATAGCCCTCAATGCAAAGGCTCTAGACGCAAATATTGGTGTGAGAGCTAATTCAATCAAGGAAACACTGCAGGTTGGTGAAGGGCATATTGAAGAAGGATCAGCCGAGTGGTTCTTGTGGGAGAACAACTCCATTTGGCTCACTAACTTCACACACCATCAGGCTTCCAAGCAGCTCTCAAGCAAACTCAGTTTTCACACTCTATGCTTAGTGCCCTTTGAGTGTTTAGGACTGAAATGAATCTTGGTGAGCATCCCACACAAACGAATGCTCCACATGCGGGTTTCACATGCCACCAACTCCACATTCACACGCAACTTCAGCGCCACAGCCGTTTTCAGATAGCCCTCAATGCTAAGGCTCTAGACGCAAATATTGGTGTGAGAGCTAATTCAATCAAGGAAACACTGCATGTTGGTGAAGGGCATATTGAAGATAGATCAGCCGAGTGGTTCTTGTGGGAGAACAACTCCATTTGGCTCACTAACTTCACACACCATCAGGCTTCCAAGCAGCTCTCAAGGAAACTCAGTTGTCACACTCTATGCTTAGTGCCCTTTGAGTGCCTAGGACTGAAACGAAGCTTGGTGAGCATCCCACACAAACGAATGCTCCACATGCGGGTTTCACATGCCACCAACTCCACATTCACAGGCAACTTCAGCGCCACAGCCGTTTTCAGATAGCCCTCAATGCAAAGGCTCTAGACGCAAATATTGGTGTGAGAGCTAATTCAATCAAGGAAACACTGCAGGTTGGTGAAGGACAAATTGAAGAAGGATCAGCCTAGTGGTTCTTGTGGGAGAACAACTCCATTTGGCTCACTAACTTCACACACCATCAGGCTTCCAAGCAGCTCTCAAGGAAACTCAGTTTTCACACTCTATGCTTAGTGCCCTTTGAGTGTTTAGGACTGAAATGAAGCTTGGTGAGCATCCCACACAAACGAATGCTCCACATGCGGGTTTCACATGCCACCAACTCCACATTCACACGCAACTTCAGCGCCACAGCCGTTTTCAGATAGCCCTCAATGCAAAGGCTCTAGACGCAAATATTGGTGTGAGAGCTAATTCAATCAAGGAAACACTGCATGTTGCTCAAGGGCATATTGAAGAAGGATCAGCCGAGTGGTTCTTGTGGGAGAACAACTCCATTTGGCTCAATAGCTTCACACACCATCAGGCTTCCAAGCAGCTCTCAAGGAAACTCAGTTTTCACACTCTATGCTTAGTGCCCTTTGAGTGCCTAGGACTGAAACGAAGCTTGGTGAGCATCCCACACAAACGAATGCTCCACATGCGGGTTTCACATGCCACCAACTCCACATTCACAGGCAACTTCAGCGCCACAGCCGTTTTCAGATAGCCCTCAATGCAAAGGCTCTAGACGCAAATATTGGTGTGAGAGCTAATTCAATCAAGGAAACACTGCAGGTTGGTGAAGGACAAATTGAAGAAGGATCAGCCTAGTGGTTCTTGTGGGAGAACAACTCCATTTGGCTCACTAACTTCACACACCATCAGGCTTCCAAGCAGCTCTCAAGGAAACTCAGTTTTCACACTCTATGCTTAGTGCCCTTTGAGTGCCTAGGACTGAAATGAAGCTTGGTGAGCATCCCACACAAACGAATGCTCCACATGCGGGTTTCACATGCCACCAACTCCACATTCACAGGCAACTTCAGCGCCACAGCCGTTTTCAGATAGCCCTCAATGCAAAGGCTCTAGACGCAAATATTGGTGTGAGAGCTAATTCAATCAAGGAAACACTGCAGGTTGGTGAAGGACAAATTGAAGAAGGATCAGCCTAGTGGTTCTTGTGGGAGAACAACTCCATTTGGCTCACTAACTTCACACACCATCAGGCTTCCAAGCAGCTCTCAAGCAAACTCAGTTTTCACACTCTATGCTTAGTGCCCTTTGAGTGCCTAGGACTGAAATGAATATTGGCGAGCATCCCACACAAACGAATGCTCCACATGCGGGTTTCACATGCCACCAACTCCACATTCACAGGCAACTTCAGCGCCACAGCCGTTTTCAGATAGCCCTCAATGCAAAGGCTCTAGACGCAAATATTGGTGTGAGAGCTAATTCAATCAAGGAAACACTGCATGTTGGTGAAGGACATATTGAAGAAGGATCAGCTGAGTGGTTCTTGTGGGAGAACAACTCCATTTGGCTCACTAACTTCACACACCATCAGGCTTCCAAGCAGCTCTCAAGCAAACTCAGTTTTCACACTCTATGCTTAGTGCCCTTTGAGTGTTTAGGACTGAAATGAAGCTTGGTGAGCATCCCACACAAACGAATGCTCCACATGCGGGTTTCACATGCCACCAACTCCACATTCACACGCAACTTCAGCGCCACAGCCGTTTTCAGATAGCCCTCAATGCAAAGGCTCTAGACGCAAATATTGGTGTGAGAGCTAATTCAATCAAGGAAACACTGCAGGTTGGTGAAGGGCATATTGAAGAAGGATCAGCCGAGTGGTTCTTGTGGGAGAACAACTCCATTTGGCTCACTAACTTCACACACCATCAGGCTTCCAAGCAGCTCTCAAGCAAACTCAGTTTTCACACTCTATGCTTAGTGCCCTTTGAGTGTTTAGGACTGAAATGAATCTTGGTGAGCATCCCACACAAACGAATGCTCCACATGCGGGTTTCACATGCCACCAACTCCACATTCACACGCAACTTCAGCGCCACAGCCGTTTTCAGATAGCCCTCAATGCTAAGGCTCTAGACGCAAATATTGGTGTGAGAGCTAATTCAATCCAGGAAACACTGCATGTTGGTGAAGGGCATATTGAAGATAGATCAGCCGAGTGGTTCTTGTGGGAGAACAACTCCATTTGGCTCACTAACTTCACACACCATCAGGCTTCCAAGCAGCTCTCAAGGAAACTCAGTTGTCACACTCTATGCTTAGTGCCCTTTGAGTGCCTAGGACTGAAACGAAGCTTGGTGAGCATCCCACACAAACGAATGCTCCACATGCGGGTTTCACATGCCACCAACTCCACATTCACAGGCAACTTCAGCGCCACAGCCGTTTTCAGATAGCCCTCAATGCAAAGGCTCTAGACGCAAATATTGGTGTGAGAGCTAATTCAATCAAGGAAACACTGCAGGTTGGTGAAGGACAAATTGAAGAAGGATCAGCCTAGTGGTTCTTGTGGGAGAACAACTCCATTTGGCTCACTAACTTCACACACCATCAGGCTTCCAAGCAGCTCTCAAGGAAACTCAGTTTTCACACTCTATGCTTAGTGCCCTTTGAGTGTTTAGGACTGAAATGAAGCTTGGTGAGCATCCCACACAAACGAATGCTCCACATGCGGGTTTCACATGCCACCAACTCCACATTCACACGCAACTTCAGCGCCACAGCCGTTTTCAGATAGCCCTCAATGCAAAGGCTCTAGACGCAAATATTGGTGTGAGAGCTAATTCAATCAAGGAAACACTGCATGTTGGTGAAGGGCATATTGAAGAAGGATCAGCCGAGTGGTTCTTGTGGGAGAACAACTCCATTTGGCTCACTAACTTCACACACCATCAGGCTTCCAAGCAGCTCTCAAGGAAACTCAGTTTTCACACTCTATGCTTAGTGCCCTTTGAATGACTGGGGCTGAAACGAAGCTTGGTGAGCATCCCACACAAACGAATGCTCCACATGCGGGTTTCACATGCCACCAACTCCACATTCACAGGCAACTTCAGTGCCACAGCCGTTTTCAGATAGCCCACAATGCAAAGGCTCTAGACGCAAATATTGGTGTGAGAGCTAATTCAATCCAGGAAACACTGCATGTTGGTGAAAGGCATATTGAAGAAGGATCAGCTGAGTGGTTCTTGTGGGAGAACAACTCCATTTGGCTCACTAACTTCACACACCATCAGGCTTCCAAGCAGCTCTCAAGGAAACTCAGTTTTCACACTCTATGCTTAGTGCCCTTTGAGTGCCTAGGACTGAAACGAAGCTTGGTGAGCATCCCACACAAACGAATGCTCCACATGCGGGTTTCACATGCCACCAACTCCACATTCACAGGCAACTTCAGCGAAACAGCCGTTTTCAGATAGCCCTCAATGCAAAGGCTCTAGACGCAAATATTGGTGTGAGAGCTAATTCAATCCAGGAAACACTGCATGTTGCTCAAGGGCATATTGAAGAAGGATCAGCCGAGTGGTTCTTGTGGGAGAACAACTCCATTTGGCTCACTAACTTCACACACCATCAGGCTTCCAAGCAGCTCTCAAGGAAACTCAGTTTTCACACTCTATGCTTAGTGCCCTTTGAGTGCCTAGGACTGAAATGAAGCTTGGTGAGCATCCCACACAAACGAATGCTCCACATGCGGGTTTCACATGCCACCAACTCCACATTCACACGCAACTTCAGCGCCACAGCCGTTTTCAGATAGCCCTCAATGCAAAGGCTCTAGACGCAAATATTGGTGTGAGAGCTAATTCAATCAAGGAAACACTGCATGTTGGTGAAGGACATATTGAAGAAGTATCAGCTGAGTGGTTCTTGTGGGAGAACAACTCCATTTGGCTCACTAACTTCACACACCATCAGGCTTCCAAGCAGCTCTCAAGCAAACTCAGGTTTCACACTCTATGCTTAGTGCCCTTTGAGTGTTTAGGACTGAAATGAAGCTTGGTGAGCATCCCACACAAACGAATGCTCCACATGCGGGTTTCACATGCCACCAACTCCACATTCACACGCAACTTCAGCGCCACAGCCGTTTTCAGATAGCCCTCAATGCAAAGGCTCTAGACGCAAATATTGGTGTGAGAGCTAATTCAATCAAGGAAACACTGCAGGTTGGTGAAGGACAAATTGAAGAAGGATCAGCCGAGTGGTTCTTGTGGGAGAACAACTCCATTTGGCTCACTAACTTCACACACCATCAGGCTTCCAAGCAGCTCTCAAGGAAACTCAGTTTTCACCTTAGGCTTATTGCCCTTTGAGTGCCTTGGACTGAAATGAAGCTTGGTGAGCATCCCACACAAACGAATGCTCCACATGCGGGTTTCACATGCCACCAACTCCACATTCACACGCAACTTCAGCGCCACAGCCGTTTTCAGATAGCCCTCAATGCAAAGGCTCTAGACGCAAATATTGGTGTGAGAGCTAATTCAATCAAGGAAACACTGCATGTTGGTGAAGGGCATATTGAAGAAGGATCAGCCGAGTGGTTCTTGTGGGAGAACAACTCCATTTGGCTCACTAACTTCACACACCATCAGGCTTCCAAGCAGCTCTCAAGGAAACTCAGTTTTCACAATCTATGCTTAGTGCCCTTTGAGTGCCTAGGATTGAAACGAAGCTTGGTGAGCATCCCACACAAACGAATGCTCCACATGCGGGTTTCACATGCCACCAACTCCACATTCAAGGGAACTTCAGCGCCTCAGCCATTTTCAGATAGCCCTCAATGCAAAGGCTCTAGATGCAAATATTGGTGTGAGAGCTAATTCAATCAAGGAAACACTGCATGTTGGTGAAGAGCATATTGGAGAAGGATCAGCCGAGTGGTTCTTGTGGGAGAACAACTCCATTTGGCTCACTAACTTCACACACTTTCAGGCTTCCAAGCATCTCTCAAGGAAACTCAGTTTTCACACTAAATGCTTAGTGCCCTTTGAGTGCCTTATCTAGGAATGAACCTGGTACAGCATCCCACACAAACGAATGCTCCACATGCGGGTTTCACATGCCACTAATTCCACATTCACAGGCAACTTCAGCGCCACAGCCATTTTCAGATAGCCCTCAATGCAAAGGCTCTAGACGCAAATATTGGTGTGAGAGCTAATTCAATCAAGGAAACACTGCATGTTGGTGAAGGGCATATTGAAGAAGGATCAGCCGAGTGGTTCTTGTGGGAGAACAACTCCATTTGGCTCACTAGCTTCACACACCATCAGGCTTCCAAGCAGCTCTCAAGGAAACTCAGTTTTCACACTCTATGCTTAGTGCCCTTTGAGTGCCTAGGACTGAAGCGAAGCTTGGTGAGCATCCCACACAAACGAATGCTCCACATGCGGGTTTCACATGCCACTAATTCCACATTCACAGGAAACTTCAGCGCCACAGCCGTTTTCAGATAGCCCTCAATGCAAAGGCTCTAGACGCAAATATTGGTGTGAGAGCTAATTCAATCAAGGAAACACTGCATGTTGGTGAAGGGCATATTGAAGAAGGATCAGCCGAGTGGTTCTTGTGGGAGAACAACTCCATTTGGCTCACTAACTTCACACACCATCAGGCTTCCAAGCAGCTCTCAAGGAAACTCAGTTTTCACACTCTATGCTTAGTGCCCTTTGAGTCCATTATTTCGGAATGAACCTGGTAGAGCATCCCAAATAAACGAATGCTCCACATGCGGGTTTCACATGCCACCAACTCCACATTCACAGGCAACTTCAGCGCCACAGCCGTTTTCAGATAGCCCTCAATGCAAAGGCTCTAGACGCAAATATTGGTGTGAGAGCTAATTCAATCAAGGAAACACTGCATGTTGGTGAAGGGCATATTGAAGAAGGATCAGCCGAGTGGTTCTTGTGGGAGAACAACTCCATTTGGCTCACCAACTTCACTCACCATCAGGCTTCCAAGCAGCTCTCAAGGAAACTCAGTTGTCACACTCTATGCTTAGTGCCCTTTGAGTGCCTAGGACTGAAACGAAGCTTGGTGAGCATCCCACACAAACGAATGCTCCACATGCGGGTTTCACATGCCACCAACTCCACATTCACAGGCAACTTCAGCGCCACAGCCGTTTTCAGATAGCCCTCAATGCAAAGGCTCTAGACGCAAATATTGGTGTGAGAGCTAATTCAATCAAGGAAACACTGCATGTTGGTGAAGGGCATATTGAAGAAGGGTCAGCCGAGTGGTTCTTGTGGGAGAACAACTCCATTTGGCTCACTAACTTCACACGCCATCAGGCTTCCAAGCAGCTCTCAAGGAAACTCAGTTTTCAAACTGTATGCTTAGTGCCCTTTGAGTCGATTATTTAGGAATGAACCTGGTAGAGCATCCCACACAAACGAATGCTCCACATGCGGGTTTCACATGCCACCAACTCCACATTCACAGGCAACTTCAGCGCCACAGCCGTTTTCAGATAGCCCTCAATGCAAAGGCTCTAGACGCAAATATTGGTGTGAGAGCTAATTCAATCAAGGAAACACTGCATGTTGGTGAAGGGCATATTGAAGAAGGATCAGCCGAGTGGTTCTTGTGGGAGAACAACTCCATTTGGCTCACCAACTTCACTCACCATCAGACTTCCAAGCAGCTCTCAAGGAATCTCAGTTTTCACACTCTATGCTTAGTGCCCTGTGAGTGCATTATCTAGGAATGAACCTGGTACAGCATCCCACACAAACGAATGCTCCACATGCGGGTTTCACATGCCACCAACTCCACATTCACAGGCAACTTCAGCGCCACAGCCGTTTTCAGATAGCCCTCAATGCAAAGGCTCTAGACGCAAATATTGGTGTGAGAGCTAATTCAATCAAGGAAACATTGCATGTTGGTGAAGGGCATATTGAAGAAGGATCAGCCGAGTGGTTCTTGTGGGAGAACAACTCCATTTGGCTCACTAACTTCACACACCATCAGGCTTCCAAGCAGCTCTCAAGGAAACTCAGTTTTCACACTCTATGCTTAGTGCCCTTTGAGAGCCTAAGACTGAAACGAAGCTTGGAGAGCATCCCACACAAACGAATGCTCCACACGAGGGTTTTACATGCGACCAACTGCACATTCACAGGCAACTTCAGCGCCACAGCCGTTTTCAGATAGCCCTCAATGCAAAGGCTCTAGACGCAAATATTGGTGTGAGAGCTAATTCAATCAAGGAAACACTGCATGTTGGTGAAGGGCATATTGAAGAAGGATCAGCCGAGTGGTTCTTGTGGGAGAACAACTCCATTTGGCTCACTAACTTCACACACCATCAGGCTTCCAAGCAGCTCTCAAGGAAACTCAGTTTTCACACTCTATGCTTAGTGCCCTTTGAGTCCATTATTTCGGAATGAACCTGGTAGAGCATCCCATACAATGAATGCTCCACATGCGGGTTTCACATGCCACCAACTCCACATTCACAGGCAACTTCAGCGCCACAG
Source organism: Ochotona princeps (assembly GCF_030435755.1). NCBI lineage: Eukaryota > Metazoa > Chordata > Mammalia > Lagomorpha > Ochotonidae > Ochotona > Ochotona princeps. The sequence continues at coordinate 1,472 of NW_026698731.1, read as the reverse complement.
CCATTTTCAGATAGCCCTCAATGCAAAGGCTCTAGACGCAAATATTGGTGTGAGAGCTAATTCAATCAAGGAAACACTGCATGTTGGTGAAGGGCATATTGAAGAAGGATCAGCCGAGTGGTTCTTGTGGGAGAACAACTCCATTTGGCTCACTAGCTTCACACACCATCAGGCTTCCAAGCAGCTCTCAAGGAAACTCAGTTTTCACACTCTATGCTTAGTGCCCTGTGAGTGCATTATCTAGGAATGAACCTGGTAGAGCATCCCACACAAACGAATGCTCCACATGCGGGTTTCACATGCCACCAACTCCACATTCACAGGCAACTTCAGCGCCACAGCCGTTTTCAGATAGCCCTCAATGCAAAGGCTCTAGACGCAAATATTGGTGTGAGAGCTAATTCAATCAAGGAAACATTGCATGTTGGTGAAGGGCATATTGAAGAAGGATCAGCCGAGTGGTTCTTGTGGGAGAACAACTCCATTTGGCTCACTAACTTCACACACCATCAGGCTTCCAAGCAGCTCTCAAGGAAACTCAGTTTTCACACTCTATGCTTAGTGCCCTTTGAGAGCCTAAGACTGAAACGAAGCTTGGAGAGCATCCCACACAAACGAATGCTCCACACGAGGGTTTTACATGCGACCAACTCCACATTCACAGGCAACTTCAGCGCCACAGCCCTTTTCAGATAGCCCTCAATGCAAAGGCTCTAGACGCAAATATTGCTGTGAGAGCTAATTCAATCAAGGAAACACTGCATATTGGTGAAGGGCATATTGAAGAAGGATCAGCCGAGTGGTTCTTGTGGGAGAACAACTCCATTTGGCTCACTAACTTCACACACCATCAGGCTTCCAAGCAGCTCTCAAGGAAACTCAGTTTTCACACTCTATGCTTAGTGCCCTTTGAGTGCATTATCTAGGAATGAACCTGGTAGAGCATCCCACACAAACGAATGCTCCACATGCGGGTTTCACATGCCACCAACTCCACATTCACAGGCAACTTCAGCGCCACAGCCGTTTTCAGATAGCCCTCAATGCAAAGGCTCTAGACGCAAATATTGGTGTGAGAGCTAATTCAATCAAGGAAACACTGCATGTTGGTGAAGGGCATATTGAAGAAGGATCAGCCGAGTGGTTCTTGTGGGAGAACAACTCCATTTGGCTCACTAACTTCACACACCATCAGGCTTCCAAGCAGCTCTCAAGGAAACTCAGTTTTCACACTCTATGCTTAGTGCCCTGTGAGTGCATTATCTAGGAATGAACCTGGCGAGCATCCCACACAAACGAATGCTCCACATGCGGGTTTCACATGCCACCAACTCCACATTCACAGGCAACTTCAGCGCCACAGCCGTTTTCAGATAGCCCTCAATGCAAAGGCTCTAGACGCAAATATTGGTGTGAGAGCTAATTCAATCAAGGAAACACTGCATGTTGGTGAAGGGCATATTGAAGAAGGA
>NW_026698730.1:0-99123 GCF_030435755.1 Ochotona princeps | reverse complement strand
AGCTGCTTGGAAGCCTGATGGTGTGTGAAGTTACTGAGCCAAATGGAGTTGTTCTCCCACAAGAACCACTCGGCTGATCCTTCTTCAATATGCCCTTCACCAACATGCAGTGTTTCCTTGATTGAATTAGCTCTCACACCAATATTTGCGTCTAGAGCCTTTGCATTGAGGGCTATCTGAAAACGGTTGTGGCGCTGAAGTTGCCTGTGAATGTGGAGTTGGTGGCATGTGAAACCCGCATGTGGAGCATTCGTTTGTGTGGGATGCTGACCAAGCTTCATTTCAGTCCTAGGAACACAAAGAGCACTAAGCATAGAGTGTGAAAACTGAGTTTCCTTGAGAGCTGCTTGGAAGCCTGATGGTGTGTGAAGTTAGTGAGCCAAATGGAGTTGTTCTCCCACAAGAACCACTCGGCTGATCCTTCTTTAATATGCCCTTCAGCAACATGCAGTGTTTCCTTGATTGAATTAGCTCTGACACCAATATTTGCGTCTAGAGCCTTTGCATTGAGGGCTATCTGAAAACGGCTGTGGCGCTGAAGTTGCCTGTGAATGTGGAGTTGGTGGCATGTGAAACCCGCATGTGGAGCATTCGTTTGTGTGGGATGCTCTACCAGGTTCATTCCTAGATAATGCACTCAAAGGGCACTAAGCATAGAGTGTGAAAACTGAGTTTCCTTGAGAGATGCTTGGAAGCCTGATGGTGTGTGAAGTTAGTGAGCCAAATGGAGTTGTTCTCCCACAAGAACCACTCGGCTGATCCTTCTTCAATATGCCCTTCACCAACATGCAGTGTTTCCTTGATTGAATTAGCTCTCACACCAATATTTGCGTCTAGAGCCTTTGCATTGAGGGCTATCTGAAAATGGCTGTGGTGTTGAAGTTGCCTGTGAATGTGGAGTTGGTGGCATGTGAAACCCGCATGTGGAGCATTCGTTTGTGTGGGATGCTCTACCAGGTTCATTCCTAGATAATGCACTCAAAGGGCACTAAGCATAGAGTGTGAAAACTGAATTTCCTTGAGAGCTGCTTGGAAGCCTGATGGTGTGTGAAGTTAGTGAGCCAAATGGAGTTGTTCTCCCACAAGAACCACTCGGCTGATCCTTCTTCAATATGCCCTTCACCAACATGCAGTGTTTCTTTGATTGAATTAGCTCTCACACCAATATTTGCGTCTAGAGCCTTTGCATTGAGGGCTATCTGAAAACGGCTGTGGCGCTGAAGTTGCCTGTGAATGTGGAGTTGGTGGCATGTGAAACCCGCATGTGGAGCATTCGTTTGTGTGGGATGCTCTACCAGGTTCATTCCTAGGTAATGCACTCAAAGGGCACTAAACATAGAGTGTGAAAACTGAGTTTCCTTGAGAGCTGCTTGGAAGCCTGATGGTGTGTGAAGTTAGTGAGCCAAATGGAGTTGTTCTCCCACAAGAACCACTCGGCTGATCCTTCTTCAATATGCCCTTCACCAACATGCAGTGTTTCCTTGATTGAATTAGCTCTCACACCAATATTTGCGTCTAGAGCCTTTGCATTGAGGGCTATCTGAAAACGGCTGTGGCGCTGAAGTTGCCTGTGAATGTGGAGTTGGTGGCATGTGAAACCCGCATGTGGAGCATTCGTTTGTGTGGTATGCTCTACCAGGTTGATTCCTAGATAATGCACTCAAAGGGCACTAAGCATAGAGTGTGAAAACTGAGTTTCCTTGAGAGCTGCTTGGAAGCCTGATGGTGTGTGAAGTTAGTGAGCCAAATGGAGTTGTTCTCCCACAAGAACCACTCGGCTGATCCTTCTTCAATATGCCCTTCACCAACATGCAGTGTTTCCTTGATTGAATTAGCTCTCACACCAATATTTGCGTCTAGAGCCTTTGCATTGAGGGCTATCTGAAAACGGCTGTGGCGCTGAAGTTGCCTGTGAATGTGGAGTTGGTGGCATGTGAAACCCGCATGTGGAGCATTCGTTTGTGTGGGATGCTCTACCAGGTTCATTCCTAGATAATGCACTCAAAGGGCACTAAGCATAGAGTGTGAAAACTGAGTTTCCTTGAGAGCTGCTTGGAAGCCTGATGGTGTGTGAAGTTAGTGAGCCAAATGGAGTTGTTCTCCCACAAGAACCACTCGGCTGATCCTTCTTCAATATGCCCTTCACCAACATGCAGTGTTTCCTTGATTGAATTAGCTCTCACACCAATATTTGCGTCTAGAGCCTTTGCATTGAGGGCTATCTGAAAACGGCTGTGGCGCTGAAGTTGCCTGTGAATGTGGAGTTGGTGGCATGTGAATCCCGCATGTGGATCATTCGTTTGTGTGGGATGCTCTAACAGGGTCATTTCAGTCCTAGCCATACAAAGGGCACTAAGCTTAGAGTGTGAAAACTGAATTTCCTTGAGAGCTGCTTGGAAGCCTGATGGTGTGTGACGTTAGTGAGCCAAATGGAGTTGTTCTCCCACAAGAACCACTCAGCTGATCCTTCTTCAATATGCCCTTCACCAACATGCAGTGTTTCCTTGATTGAATTAGCTCTCACACCAATATTTACATCTAGAGCCTTTGCATTGAGGGCTATCTGAAAACGGCTGTTGCGCTGAAGTTGCCTGTGAATGTGGAGTTGGTGGCATGTGAAACCCGCATGTGGAACATTCGTTTGTGTGGGATGCTCTACCGGGTTCATTCCTACATAATGCACTCAAAGGGCACTAAGCATAGAGTGTGAAAACTGAGTTTCCTTGAGAGCTGCTTGGAAGCCTGATGGTGTGTGAAGTTAGTGAGCCAAATGGAGTTGTTCTCCCACAAGAACCACTCGGCTGATCCTTCTTCAATATGCCCTTCACCAACATGCAGTGTTTCCTTGATTGAATTAGCTCTCACACCAATATTTGCGTCTAGAGCCTTTGCATTGAGGGCTATCTGAAAACGGCTGTGACGCTGAAGTTGCCTGTGAATGTGGAGTTGGTGGCATGTGAAACCCGCATGTGGAGCATTCGTTTGTGTGGGATGCTGACCAAGCTTCATTTCAGTCCTAGCCATACAAAGGGCACTAAGCATAGAGTGTGAAAACTGAGTTTCCTTGAGAGCTGCTTGGAAGCCTGATGGTGTGTGACGTTAGTGAGCCAAATGGAGTTGTTCTCCCACAAGAACCACTCCGCTGATCCTTCTTCAATATGCCCTTCACCAACATGCAGTGTTTCCTTGATTGAATTAGCTCTCACACCAATATTTGCATCTAGAGCCTTTGCATTGAGGGCTATCTGAAAACGGATGTGGCGCTGAAGTTGCCTGTGAATGTGGAGTTGGTGGCATGTGAAACCCGCATGTGGAGCATTCGTTTGTGTGGGATGCTCTACCAGGTTCATTTCAGTCCTAGCCATACAAAGGGCACTAAGCATAGAGTGTGAAAACTGAGTTTCCTTGAGAGCTGCTTGGAAGCCTGATGGTGTGTGAAGTTAGTGAGCCAAATGGAGTTGTTCTCCCACAAGAACCACTCGGCTGATCCTTCTTCAATATGCCCTTCACCAACATGCAGTGTTTCCTTGATTGAATTAGCTCTCACACCAATATTTGCGTCTAGAGCCTTTGCATTGAGGGCTATCTGAAAACGGCTGTGGCGCTGAAGTTGCCTGTGAATGTGGAGTTGGTGGCATGTGAAACCCGCATGTGGAGCATTCGTTTGTGTGGGATGCTCTACCGGGTTCATTCCTACATAATGCACTCAAAGGGCACTAAGCATAGAGTGTGAAAACTGAGTTTCCTTGAGAGCTGCTTGGAAGCCTGATGGTGTGTGAAGTTAGTGAGCCAAATGGAGTTGTTCTCCCACAAGAACCACTCGGCTGATCCTTCTTCAATATGCCCTTCACCAACATGCAGTGTTTCCTTGATAGAATTAGCTCTCACACCAATATTTGCGTCTAGAGCCTTTGCATTGAGGGCTATCTGAAAACGGCTGTGGTGCTGAAGTTGCCTATGAATGTGGAGTTGGTGGCATGTGAAACCCGCATGTGGAGCATTCGTTTGTGTGGGATGCTGACCAAGATTCATTTCAGTCCTAAGCACACAAAGAGCACTAAGCATAGAGTGTGAAAACTGAGTTTCCTTGAGAGCTGCTTGGAAGCCTGATGGTGTGTGAAGTTAGTGAGCCCAATGGAGTTGTTCTCCCACAAGAACCACTCGGCTGATCCTTCTTCAATATGCCCTTCACCAACATGCAGTGTTTCCTTGATTGAATTAGCTCTCACACCAATATTTGCGTCTAGAGCCTTTGCATTGAGGGCTATCTGAAAACGGCTGTGGCGCTGAAGTTGCCTGTGAATGTGGAGTTGGTGGCATGTGAAACCCGCATGTGGAGCATTCGTTTGTGTGGGATGCTCTACCAGGTTCCTTCCTAGATAATGCACTCAAAGGGCACTAAGCATAGAGTGTGAAAACTGAGTTTCCTTGAGAGCTGCTTGGAAGCCTGATGGTGTGTGAAGTTAGTGAGCCAAATGGAGTTGTTCTCCCACAAGAACCACTCGGCTGATCCTTCTTCAATATGCCCTTCACCAACATGCAGTGTTTCCTTGATTGAATTAGCTCTCACACCAATATTTGCGTCTAGAGCCTTTGCATTGAGGGCTATCTGAAAACGGCTGTGGCGCTGAAGTTGCCTGTGAATGTGGAGTTGGTGGCATGTGAAACCCGCATGTGGAGCATTCGTTTGTGTGGGATGCTCTACCAGGTTCCTTCCTAGATAATGCACTCAAAGGGCACTAAGCATAGAGTGTGAAAACTGAATTTCCTTGAGAGCTGCTTGGAAGCCTGATGGTGTGTGAAGTTAGTGAGCCAAATGGAGTTGTTCTCCCACAAGAACCACTCGGCTGATCCTTCTTCAATATGCCCTTCACCAACATGCAGTGTTTCCTTGATTGAATTAGCTCTCACACCAATATTTGTGTCTAGAGCCTTTGCATTGAGGGCTATCTGAAAACGGCTGTGGCGCTGAAGTTGCCTGTGAATGTGGAGTTGGTGGCATGTGAAACCCGCATGTGGAGCATTCGTTTGTGTGGGATGCTGAGCAAGCTTCTTTTCAGTCCTAGCCATACAAAGGGCACTAAGCATCGAGTGTGAAAACTGAATTTCCTTGAGAGCTGCTTGGAAGCCTGATGGTGTGTGAAGTTAGTGAGCCAAATGGAGTTGTTCTCCCACAAGAACCACTCGGCTGATCCTTCTTCAATATGCCCTTCACCAACATGCAGTGTTTCCTTGATTGAATTAGCTCTCACACCAATATTTGCGTCTAGAGCCTTTGCATTGAGGGCTATCTGAAAACGGTTGTGGCGCTGAAGTTGCCTGTGAATGTGGAGTTGGTGGCATGTGAAACCCGCATGTGGAGCATTCGTTTGTGTGGGATGCTGACCAAGCTTCATTTCAGTCCTATGCACACAAAGAGCACTAAGCATAGAGTGTGAAAACTGAGTTTCTTGAGAGCTGCTTGGAAGCCTGATGGTGTGTGAAGTTAGTGAGCCAAATGGAGTTGTTCTCCCACAAGAACCACTCGGCTGATCCTTCTTTAATATGCCCTTCACCAACATGCAGTGTTTCCTTGATTGAATTAGCTCTCACACCAATATTTGCGTCTAGAGCCTTTGCATTGAGGGCTATCTGAAAACGGCTGTGGCGCTGAAGTTGCCTGTGAATGTGGAGTTGGTGGCATGTGAAACCCGCATGTGGAGCATTCGTTTGTGTGGGATGCTCTACCGGGTTCATTCCTAGATAATGCACTCAAAGGGCACTAAGCATAGAGTGTGAAAACTGAATTTCCTTGAGAGCTGCTTGGAAGCCTGATGGTGTGTGAAGTTAGTGAGCCAAATGGAGTTGTTCTCCCACAAGAACCACTCGGCTGATCCTTCTTCAATATGCCCTTCACCAACATGCAGTGTTTCCTTGATAGAATTAGCTCTCACACCAATATTTGCGTCTAGAGCCTTTGCATTGAGGGCTATCTGAAAACGGCTGTGGTGCTGAAGTTGCCTATGAATGTGGAGTTGGTGGCATGTGAAACCCGCATGTGGAGCATTCGTTTGTGTGGGATGCTGACCAAGATTCATTTCAGTCCTAAGCACACAAAGAGCACTAAGCATAGAGTGTGAAAACTGAGTTTCCTTGAGAGCTGCTTGGAAGCCTGATGGTGTGTGAAGTTAGTGAGCCCAATGGAGTTGTTCTCCCACAAGAACCACTCGGCTGATCCTTCTTCAATATGCCCTTCACCAACATGCAGTGTTTCCTTGATTGAATTAGCTCTCACACCAATATTTGCGTCTAGAGCCTTTGCATTGAGGGCTATCTGAAAACGGCTGTGGCGCTGAAGTTGCCTGTGAATGTGGAGTTGGTGGCATGTGAAACCCGCATGTGGAGCATTCGTTTGTGTGGGATGCTCTACCAGGTTCCTTCCTAGATAATGCACTCAAAGGGCACTAAGCATAGAGTGTGAAAACTGAGTTTCCTTGAGAGCTGCTTGGAAGCCTGATGGTGTGTGAAGTTAGTGAGCCAAATGGAGTTGTTCTCCCACAAGAACCACTCGGCTGATCCTTCTTCAATATGCCCTTCACCAACATGCAGTGTTTCCTTGATTGAATTAGCTCTCACACCAATATTTGCGTCTAGAGCCTTTGCATTGAGGGCTATCTGAAAACGGCTGTGGCGCTGAAGTTGCCTGTGAATGTGGAGTTGGTGGCATGTGAAACCCGCATGTGGAGCATTCGTTTGTGTGGGATGCTCTACCAGGTTCCTTCCTAGATAATGCACTCAAAGGGCACTAAGCATAGAGTGTGAAAACTGAGTTTCCTTGAGAGCTGCTTGGAAGCCTGATGGTGTGTGAAGTTAGTGAGCCAAATGGAGTTGTTCTCCCACAAGAACCACTCGGCTGATCCTTCTTCAATATGCCCTTCACCAACATGCAGTGTTTCCTTGATTGAATTAGCTCTCACACCAATATTTGTGTCTAGAGCCTTTGCATTGAGGGCTATCTGAAAACGGCTGTGGCGCTGAAGTTGCCTGTGAATGTGGAGTTGGTGGCATGTGAAACCCGCATGTGGAGCATTCGTTTGTGTGGGATGCTGAGCAAGCTTCATTTCAGTCCTAGCCATACAAAGGGCAGTAAGCATCGAGTGTGAAAACTGAATTTCCTTGAGAGCTGCTTTGAAGCCTGATGGTGTGTGAAGTTAGTGAGCCAAATGGAGTTGTTCTCCCACAAGAACCACTCGGCTGATCCTTCTTCAATATGCCCTTCACCAACATGCAGTGTTTCCTTGATTGAATTAGCTCTCACACCAATATTTGCGTCTAGAGCCTTTGCATTGAGGGCTATCTGAAAACGGTTGTGGCGCTGAAGTTGCCTGTGAATGTGGAGTTGGTGGCATGTGAAACCCGCATGTGGAGCATTCGTTTGTGTGGTATGCTCTACCAGGTTGATTCCTAGATAATGCACTCAAAGGGCACTAAGCATAGAGTGTGAAAACTGAGTTTCCTTGAGAGCTGCTTGGAAGCCTGATGGTGTGTGAAGTTAGTGAGCCAAATGGAGTTGTTCTCCCACAAGAACCACTCGGCTGATCCTTCTTCAATATGCCCTTCACCAACATGCAGTGTTCCTTGATTGAATTAGCTCTCACACCAATATTTGCGTCTAGAGCCTTTGCATTGAGGGCTATCTGAAAACGGCTGTGGCGCTGAAGTTGCCTGTGAATGTGGAGTTGGTGGCATGTGAAACCCGCATGTGGAGCATTCGTTTGTGTGGGATGCTCTACCAGGTTCATTCCTAGATAATGCACTCAAAGGGCACTAAGCATAGAGTGTGAAAACTGAGTTTCCTTGAGAGCTGCTTGGAAGCCTGATGGTGTGTGAAGTTAGTGAGCCAAATGGAGTTGTTCTCCCACAAGAACCACTCGGCTGATCCTTCTTCAATATGCCCTTCACCAACATGCAGTGTTTCTTTGATTGAATTAGCTCTCACACCAATATTTGCGTCTAGAGCCTTTGCATTGAGGGCTATCTGAAAACGGCTGTGGCGCTGAAGTTGCCTGTGAATGTGGAGTTGGTGGCATGTGAAACCCGCATGTGGAGCATTCGTTTGTGTGGGATGCTCTACCAGGTTCATTCCTAGGTAATGCACTCAAAGGGCACTAAACATAGAGTGTGAAAACTGAGTTTCCTTGAGAGCTGCTTGGAAGCCTGATGGTGTGTGAAGTTAGTGAGCCCAATGGAGTTGTTCTCCCACAAGAACCACTCGGCTGATCCTTCTTCAATATGCCCTTCACCAACATGCAGTGTTTCCTTGATTGAATTAGCTCTCACACCAATATTTGCGTCTAGAGCCTTTGCATTGAGGGCTATCTGAAAACGGCTGTGGCGCTGAAGTTGCCTGTGAATGTGGAGTTGGTGGCATGTGAAACCCGCATGTGGAGCATTCGTTTGTGTGGGATGCTCTACCAGGTTCATTCCTAGATAATGCACTCAAAGGGCACTAAACATAGAGTGTGAAAACTGAGTTTCCTTGAGAGCTGCTTGGAAGCCTGATGGTGTGTGAAGATACTGAGGCAAATGGAGTTGTTCTCCCACAAGAACCACTCGGCTGATCCTTCTTCAATATGCCCTTCACCAACATGCAGTGTTTCCTTGATTGAATTAGCTCTCACACCAATATTTGCGTCTAGAGCCTTTGCATTGAGGGCTATCTGAAAATGGCTGTGGTGTTGAAGTTGCCTGTGAATGTGGAGTTGGTGGCATGTGAAACCCGCATGTGGAGCATTTGTTTGTGTGGGATGCTCTACCAGGTTCATTTCAGTCCTAGCCATACAAAGGGCACTAAGCATAGAGTGTGAAAACTGAGTTTCCTTGAGAGCTGCTTGGAAGCCTGATGGTGTGTGAAGTTAGTGAGCCAAATGGAGTTGTTCTCCCACAAGAACCACTCGGCTGATCCTTCTTCAATATGCCCTTCACCAACATGCAGTGTTTCCTTGATTGAATTAGCTCTCACACCAATATTTGCGTCTAGAGCCTTTGCATTGAGGGCTATCTGAAAACGGCTGTGGCGCTGAAGTTGCCTGTGAATGTGGAGTTGGTGGCATGTGAATCCCGCATGTGGATCATTCGTTTGTGTGGGATGCTCTACCAGGGTCATTTCAGTCCTAGCCATACAAAGGGCACTAAGCATAGAGTGTGAAAACTGAATTTCCTTGAGAGCTGCTTGGAAGCCTGATGGTGTGTGACGTTAGTGAGCCAAATGGAGTTGTTCTCCCACAAGAACCACTCAGCTGATCCTTCTTCAATATGCCCTTCACCAACACGCAGTGTTTCCTTGATTGAATTAGCTCTCACACCAATATTTACATCTAGAGCCTTTGCATTGAGGGCTATCTGAAAACGGCTGTGGCGCTGAAGTTGCCTGTGAATGTGGAGTTGGTGGCATGTGAAACCCGCATGTGGAACATTCGTTTGTGTGGGATGCTCTACCGGGTTCATTCCTACATAATGCACTCAAAGGGCACTAAGCATAGAGTGTGAAAACTGAGTTTCCTTGAGAGCTGCTTGGAAGCCTGATGGTGTGTGAAGTTAGTGAGCCAAATGGAGTTGTTCTCCCACAAGAACCACTCGGCTGATCCTTCTTCAATATGCCCTTCACCAACATGCAGTGTTTCCTTGATTGAATTAGCTCTCACACCAATATTTGCGTCTAGAGCCTTTGCATTGAGGGCTATCTGAAAACGGCTGTGGCGCTGAAGTTGCCTGTGAATGTGGAGTTGGTGGCATGTGAAACCCGCATGTGGAGCATTCGTTTGTGTGGGATGCTGACCAAGCTTCATTTCAGTCCTAGCCATACAAAGGGCACTAAGCATAGAGTGTGAAAACTGAGTTTCCTTGAGAGCTGCTTGGAAGCCTGATGGTGTGTGACGTTAGTGAGCCAAATGGAGTTGTTCTCCCACAAGAACCACTCCGCTGATCCTTCTTCAATATGCCCTTCACCAACATGCAGTGTTTCCTTGATTGAATTAGCTCTCACACCAATATTTGCATCTAGAGCCTTTGCATTGAGGGCTATCTGAAAACGGATGTGGCGCTGAAGTTGCCTGTGAATGTGGAGTTGGTGGCATGTGAAACCCGCATGTGGAGCATTCGTTTGTGTGGGATGCTCTACCAGGTTCATTTCAGTCCTAGCCATACAAAGGGCACTAAGCATAGAGTGTGAAAACTGAGTTTCCTTGAGAGCTGCTTGGAAGCCTGATGGTGTGTGAAGTTAGTGAGCCAAATGGAGTTGTTCTCCCACAAGAACCACTCGGCTGATCCTTCTTCAATATGCCCTTCACCAACATGCAGTGTTTCCTTGATTGAATTAGCTCTCACACCAATATTTGCGTCTAGAGCCTTTGCATTGAGGGCTATCTGAAAACGGCTGTGGCACTGAAGTTGCCTGTGAATGTGGAGTTGGTGGCATGTGAAACCCGCATGTGGAGCATTCGTTTGTGTGGGATGCTCTACCGGGTTCATTCCTACATAATGCACTCAAAGGGCACTAAGCATAGAGTGTGAAAACTGAGTTTCCTTGAGAGCTGCTTGGAAGCCTGATGGTGTGTGAAGTTAGTGAGCCAAATGGAGTTGTTCTCCCACAAGAACCACTCGGCTGATCCTTCTTCAATATGCCCTTCACCAACATGCAGTGTTTCCTTGATAGAATTAGCTCTCACACCAATATTTGCGTCTAGAGCCTTTGCATTGAGGGCTATCTGAAAACGGCTGTGGTGATGAAGTTGCCTATGAATGTGGAGTTGGTGGCATGTGAAACCCGCATGTGGAGCATTCGTTTGTGTGGGATGCTGACCAAGATTCATTTCAGTCCTAAGCACACAAAGAGCACTAAGCATAGAGTGTGAAAACTGAGTTTCCTTGAGAGCTGCTTGGAAGCCTGATGGTGTGTGAAGTTAGTGAGCCAAATGGAGTTGTTCTCCCACAAGAACCACTCGGCTGATCCTTCTTCAATATGCCCTTCACCAACATGCAGTGTTTCCTTGATTGAATTAGCTCTCACACCAATATTTGCGTCTAGAGCCTTTGCATTGAGGGCTATCTGAAAACGGCTGTGGCGCTGAAGTTGCCTGTGAATGTGGAGTTGGTGGCATGTGAAACCCGCATGTGGAGCATTCGTTTGTGTGGGATGCTCTACCAGGTTCCTTCCTAGATAATGCACTCAAAGGGCACTAAGCATAGAGTGTGAAAACTGAATTTCCTTCAGAGCTGCTTGGAAGCCTGATGGTGTGTGAAGTTAGTGAGCCAAATGGAGTTGTTCTCCCACAAGAACCACTCGGCTGATCCTTCTTCAATATGCCCTTCACCAACATGCAGTGTTTCCTTGATTGAATTAGCTCTCACACCAATATTTGTGTCTAGAGCCTTTGCATTGAGGGCTATCTGAAAACGGCTGTGGCGCTGAAGTTGCCTGTGAATGTGGAGTTGGTGGCATGTGAAACCCGCATGTGGAGCATTCGTTTGTGTGGGATGCTGAGCAAGCTTCTTTTCAGTCCTAGCCATACAAAGGGCACTAAGCATCGAGTGTGAAAACTGAATTTCCTTGAGAGCTGCTTGGAAGCCTGATGGTGTGTGAAGTTAGTGAGCCAAATGGAGTTGTTCTCCCACAAGAACCACTCGGCTGATCCTTCTTCAATATGCCCTTCACCAACATGCAGTGTTTCCTTGATTGAATTAGCTCTCACACCAATATTTGCGTCTAGAGCCTTTGCATTGAGGGCTATCTGAAAACGGTTGTGGCGCTGAAGTTGCCTGTGAATGTGGAGTTGGTGGCATGTGAAACCCGCATGTGGAGCATTCGTTTGTGTGGGATGCTGACCAAGCTTCATTTCAGTCCTATGCACACAAAGAGCACTAAGCATAGAGTGTGAAAACTGAGTTTCCTTGAGAGCTGCTTGGAAGCCTGATGGTGTGTGAAGTTAGTGAGCCAAATGGAGTTGTTCTCCCACAAGAACCACTCGGCTGATCCTTCTCTAATATGCCCTTCACCAACATGCAGTGTTTCCTTGATTGAATTAGCTCTCACACCAATATTTGCGTCTAGAGCCTTTGCATTGAGGGCTATCTGAAAACGGCTGTGGCGCTGAAGTTGCCTGTGAATGTGGAGTTGGTGGCATGTGAAACCCGCATGTGGAGCATTCGTTTGTGTGGGATGCTCTACCAGGTTCATTCCTAGATAATGCACTCAAAGGGCACTAAGCATAGAGTGTGAAAACTGAATTTCCTTGAGAGCTGCTTGGAAGCCTGATGGTGTGTGAAGTTAGTGAGCCAAATGGAGTTGTTCTCCCACAAGAACCACTCGGCTGATCCTTCTTCAATATGCCCTTCACCAACATGCAGTGTTTCCTTGATAGAATTAGCTCTCACACCAATATTTGCGTCTAGAGCCTTTGCATTGAGGGCTATCTGAAAACGGCTGTGGTGCTGAAGTTGCCTATGAATGTGGAGTTGGTGGCATGTGAAACCCGCATGTGGAGCATTCGTTTGTGTGGGATGCTGACCAAGATTCATTTCAGTCCTAAGCACACAAAGAGCACTAAGCATAGAGTGTGAAAACTGAGTTTCCTTGAGAGCTGCTTGGAAGCCTGATGGTGTGTGAAGTTAGTGAGCCAAATGGAGTTGTTCTCCCACAAGAACCACTCGGCTGATCCTTCTTCAATATGCCCTTCACCAACATGCAGTGTTTCCTTGATTGAATTAGCTCTCACACCAATATTTGCGTCTAGAGCCTTTGCATTGAGGGCTATCTGAAAACGGCTGTGGCGCTGAAGTTGCCTGTGAATGTGGAGTTGGTGGCATGTGAAACCCGCATGTGGAGCATTCGTTTGTGTGGGATGCTCTACCAGGTTCCTTCCTAGATAATGCACTCAAAGGGCACTAAGCATAGAGTGTGAAAACTGAGTTTCCTTGAGAGCTGCTTGGAAGCCTGATGGTGTGTGAAGTTAGTGAGCCAAATGGAGTTGTTCTCCCACAAGAACCACTCGGCTGATCCTTCTTCAATATGCCCTTCACCAACATGCAGTGTTTCCTTGATTGAATTAGCTCTCACACCAATATTTGTGTCTAGAGCCTTTGCATTGAGGGCTATCTGAAAACGGCTGTGGCGCTGAAGTTGCCTGTGAATGTGGAGTTGGTGGCATGTGAAACCCGCATGTGGAGCATTCGTTTGTGTGGGATGCTGAGCAAGCTTCATTTCAGTCCTAGCCATACAAAGGGCACTAAGCATCGAGTGTGAAAACTGAATTTCCTTGAGAGCTGCTTGGAAGCCTGATGGTGTGTGAAGTTAGTGAGCCAAATGGAGTTGTTCTCCCACAAGAACCACTCGGCTGATCCTTCTTCAATATGCCCTTCACCAACATGCAGTGTTTCCTTGATTGAATTAGCTCTCACACCAATATTTGCGTCTAGAGCCTTTGCATTGAGGGCTATCTGAAAACGGTTGTGGCGCTGAAGTTGCCTGTGAATGTGGAGTTGGTGGCATGTGAAACCCGCATGTGGAGCATTCGTTTGTGTGGGATGCTGACCAAGCTTCATTTCAGTCCTATGCACACAAAGAGCACTAAGCATAGAGTGTGAAAACTGAGTTTCCTTGAGAGCTGCTTGGAAGCCTGATGGTGTGTGAAGTTAGTGAGCCAAATGGAGTTGTTCTCCCACAAGAACCACTCGGCTGATCCTTCTTTAATATGCCCTTCACCAACATGCAGTGTTTCCTTGATTGAATTAGCTCTCACACCAATATTTGCGTCTAGAGCCTTTGCATTGAGGGCTATCTGAAAACGGCTGTGGCGCTGAAGTTGCCTGTGAATGTGGAGTTGGTGGCATGTGAAACCCGCATGTGGAGCATTCGTTTGTGTGGGATGCTCTACCGGGTTCATTCCTAGATAATGCACTCAAAGGGCACTAAGCATAGAGTGTGAAAACTGAATTTCCTTGAGAGCTGCTTGGAAGCCTGATGGTGTGTGAAGTTAGTGAGCCAAATGGAGTTGTTCTCCCACAAGAACCACTCGGCTGATCCTTCTTCAATATGCCCTTCACCAACATGCAGTGTTTCCTTGATAGAATTAGCTCTCACACCAATATTTGCGTCTAGAGCCTTTGCATTGAGGGCTATCTGAAAACGGCTGTGGTGCTGAAGTTGCCTATGAATGTGGAGTTGGTGGCATGTGAAACCCGCATGTGGAGCATTCGTTTGTGTGGGATGCTGACCAAGATTCATTTCAGTCCTAAGCACACAAAGAGCACTAAGCATAGAGTGTGAAAACTGAGTTTCCTTGAGAGCTGCTTGGAAGCCTGATGGTGTGTGAAGTTAGTGAGCCCAATGGAGTTGTTCTCCCACAAGAACCACTCGGCTGATCCTTCTTCAATATGCCCTTCACCAACATGCAGTGTTTCCTTGATTGAATTAGCTCTCACACCAATATTTGCGTCTAGAGCCTTTGCATTGAGGGCTATCTGAAAACGGCTGTGGCGCTGAAGTTGCCTGTGAATGTGGAGTTGGTGGCATGTGAAACCCGCATGTGGAGCATTCGTTTGTGTGGGATGCTCTACCAGGTTCCTTCCTAGATAATGCACTCAAAGGGCACTAAGCATAGAGTGTGAAAACTGAGTTTCCTTGAGAGCTGCTTGGAAGCCTGATGGTGTGTGAAGTTAGTGAGCCAAATGGAGTTGTTCTCCCACAAGAACCACTCGGCTGATCCTTCTTCAATATGCCCTTCACCAACATGCAGTGTTTCCTTGATTGAATTAGCTCTCACACCAATATTTGCGTCTAGAGCCTTTGCATTGAGGGCTATCTGAAAACGGCTGTGGCGCTGAAGTTGCCTGTGAATGTGGAGTTGGTGGCATGTGAAACCCGCATGTGGAGCATTCGTTTGTGTGGGATGCTCTACCAGGTTCCTTCCTAGATAATGCACTCAAAGGGCACTAAGCATAGAGTGTGAAAACTGAATTTCCTTGAGAGCTGCTTGGAAGCCTGATGGTGTGTGAAGTTAGTGAGCCAAATGGAGTTGTTCTCCCACAAGAACCACTCGGCTGATCCTTCTTCAATATGCCCTTCACCAACATGCAGTGTTTCCTTGATTGAATTAGCTCTCACACCAATATTTGTGTCTAGAGCCTTTGCATTGAGGGCTATCTGAAAACGGCTGTGGCGCTGAAGTTGCCTGTGAATGTGGAGTTGGTGGCATGTGAAACCCGCATGTGGAGCATTCGTTTGTGTGGGATGCTGAGCAAGCTTCATTTCAGTCCTAGCCATACAAAGGGCACTAAGCATCGAGTGTGAAAACTGAATTTCCTTGAGAGCTGCTTTGAAGCCTGATGGTGTGTGAAGTTAGTGAGCCAAATGGAGTTGTTCTCCCACAAGAACCACTCGGCTGATCCTTCTTCAATATGCCCTTCACCAACATGCAGTGTTTCCTTGATTGAATTAGCTCTCACACCAATATTTGCGTCTAGAGCCTTTGCATTGAGGGCTATCTGAAAACGGTTGTGGCGCTGAAGTTGCCTGTGAATGTGGAGTTGGTGGCATGTGAAACCCGCATGTGGAGCATTCGTTTGTGTGGGATGCTGACCAAGCTTCATTTCAGTCCTAGGCACACAAAGAGCACTAAGCATAGACTGTGAAAACTGAGTTTCCTTGAGAGCTGCTTGGAAGCCTGATGGTGTGTGAAGTTAGTGAGCCAAATGGAGTTGTTCTCCCACAAGAACCACTCGGCTGATCCTTCTTTAATATGCCCTTCACCAACATGCAGTGTTTCCTTGATTGAATTAGCTCTCACACCAATATTTGCGTCTAGAGCCTTTGCATTGAGGGCTATCTGAAAACGGCTGTGGCGCTGAAGTTGCCTGTGAATGTGGAGTTGGTGGCATGTGAAACCCGCATGTGGAGCATTCGTTTGTGTGGGATGCTCTACCGGGTTCATTCCTAGATAATGCACTCAAAGGGCACTAAGCATAGAGTGTGAAAACTGAATTTCCTTCAGAGCTGCTTGGAAGCCTGATGGTGTGTGAAGTTAGTGAGCCAAATGGAGTTGTTCTCCCACAAGAACCACTCGGCTGATCCTTCTTCAATATGCCCTTCACCAACATGCAGTGTTTCCTTGATTGAATTAGCTCTCACACCAATATTTGCGTCTAGAGCCTTTGCATTGAGGGCTATCTGAAAACGGCTGTGGCGCTGAAGTTGCCTGTGAAAGTGCAGTTGTTGGCATGTGAAACCCGCATGTGGAGCATTCGTTTGTGTGGGATGCTCTACCGGGTTCATTCCTAGATAATGCACTCAAAGGGCACTAAGCATAGAGTGTGAAAACTGAATTTCCTTGAGAGCTGCTTGGAAGCCTGATGGTGTGTGAAGTTAGTGAGCCAAATGGAGTTGTTCTCCCACAAGAACCACTCGGCTGATCCTTCTTCAATATGTCTTTCACCAACATGCAGTGTTTCTTTGATTGAATTAGCTCTCACACCAATATTTGCGTCTAGAGCCTTTGCATTGAGGGCTATCTGAAAACGGCTGTGGCGCTGAAGTTGCCTGTGAATGTGGAGTTGTTGGCATGTGAAACCCGCATGTGGAGCATTCGTTTGTGTGGGATGCTCTACCAGGTTCATTCCTAGATAATGCACTCAAAGCGCACTAAGCATAGAGTGTGAAAACTGAATTTCCTTCAGAGCTGCTTGGAAGCCTGATGGTGTGTGAAGTTAGTGAGCCCAATGGAGTTGTTCTCCACAAGAACCACTCGGCTGATCCTTCTTCAATATGCCCTTCACCAACATGCAGTGTTTCCTTGATTGAATTAGCTCTCACACCAATATTTGCGTCTAGAGCCTTTGCATTGAGGGCTATCTGAAAACGGCTGTGGCGCTGAAGTTGCCTGTGAATGTGGAGTTGGTGGCATGTGAAACCCGCATATGAAGCATTCGTTTGTGGGGGATGCTCTACCAGGTTCATTCCTAGATAATGCACTCAAAGGGCACTAAGCATAGAGTGTGAAAACTGAGTTTCCTTGAGAGCTGCTTGGAAGCCTGATGGTGTGTGAAGTTAGTGAGCCAAATGGAGTTGTTCTCCCACAAGAACCACTCGGCTGATCCTTCTTCAATATGCCCTTCACCAACATGCAGTGTTTCCTTGATTGAATTAGCTCTCACACCAATATTTGCGTCTAGAGCCTTTGCATTGAGGGCTATCTGAAAACGGCTGTGGCGCTGAAGTTGCCTGTGAATGTGGAGTTGGTGGCATGTGAAACCCGCATGTGGAGCATTCGTTTGTGTGGGATGCTCTACCAGGTTCATTCCTAGATAATGCACTCAAAGGTCACTAAGCTTAGAGTGTGAAAACTGAGTTTCCTTGAGAGCTGCTTGGAAGCCTGATGGTGTGTGAAGTTAGTGAGCCAAATGGAGTTGTTCTCCCACAAGAACCACTCGGCTGATCCTTCTTCAATATGCCCTTCACCAACATGCAGTGTTTCCTTGATTGAGTTAGCTCTCACACCAATATTTGCGTCTAGAGCCTTTGCATTGAGGGCTATCTGAAAACGGCTGTGGCGCTGAAGTTGCCTGTGAATGTGGAGTTGGTGCATGTGAAACCCGCATGTGAAGCATTCGTTTGTGGGGGATGCTCTACCAGGTTCATTCCTAGATAATGCACTCAAAGGGCACTAAGCATAGAGTGTGAAAACTGAGTTTCCTTGAGAGCTGCTTGGAAGCCTGATGGTGTGTGAAGTTAGTGAGCCAAATGGAGTTGTTCTCCCACAAGAACCACTCGGCTGATCCTTCTTCAATATGCCCTTCACCAACATGCAGTGTTTCCTTGATTGAATTAGCTCTCACACCAATATTTGCGTCTAGAGCCTTTGCATTGAGGGCTATCTGAAAACGGCTGTTGGCGCTGAAGTTGCCTGTGAATGTGGAGTTGGTGGCATGTGAAACCCGCATGTGGAGCATTCGTTTGTGTGGGATGCTCTACCAGGTTCATTTCAGTCCTAGCCATACAAAGGGCACTAAGCATAGAGTGTGAAAACTGAGTTTCCTTGAGAGCTGCTTGGAAGCCTGATGGTGTGTGAAGTTAGTGAGCCAAATGGAGTTGTTCTCCCACAAGAACCACTCGGCTGATCCTTCTTCAATATGCCCTTCACCAACATGCAGTGTTTCCTTGATTGAATTAGCTCTCACACCAATATTTGCGTCTAGAGCCTTTGCATTGAGGGCTATCTGAAAACGGCTGTGGCGCTGAAGTTGCCTGTGAATGTGGAGTTGGTGGCATGTGAAACCCGCATGTGGAGCATTCGTTTGTGTGGGATGCTCTACCGGGTTCATTCCTACATAATGCACTCAAAGGGCACTAAGCATAGAGTGTGAAAACTGAGTTTCCTTGAGAGCTGCTTGGAAGCCTGATGGTGTGTGAAGTTAGTGAGCCAAATGGAGTTGTTCTCCCACAAGAACCACTCGACTGATCCTTCTTCAATATGCCCTTCACCAACATGCAGTGTTTCCTTGATTGAATTAGCTCTCACACCAATATTTGCGTCTAGAGCCTTTGCATTGAGGGCTATCTGAAAACGGCTGTGGCGCTGAAGTTGCCTGTGAATGTGGAGTTGGTGGCATGTGAAACCCGCATGTGGAGCATTCGTTTGTGTGGGATGCTGACCAAGCTTCATTTCAGTCCTAACCACAAAAACAGCACTAAGCATAGAGTGTGAAAACTGAGTTTCCTTGAGAGCTGCTTGGAAGCCTGATGGTGTGTGAAGTTAGTGAGCCAAATGGAGTTGATCTCCCACAAGAACCACTCGGCTGATCCTTCTTCAATATGCCCTTCACCAACATGCAGTGTTTCCTTGATTGAATTAGCTCTCACACCAATATTTGCGCCTAGAGCCTTTGCATTGAGGGCTATCTGAAAACGGCTGTGGCGCTGAAGTTGCCTGTGAATGTGGAGTTGGTGGCATGTGAAACCCGCATGTGGAGCATTCGTTTGTGTGGGATGCTCTACCAGGTTCATTCCTAGATAATGCACTCAAAGGGCACTAAGCATAGAGTGTGAAAACTGAGTTTCCTTGAGAGCTGCTTGGAAGCCTGATGGTGTGTGAAGTTAGTGAGCCAAATGGAGTTGTTCTCCCACAAGAACCACTCGGCTGATCCTTCTTCAATATGCCCTTCACCAACATGCAGTGTTTCCTTGATTGAATTAGCTCTCACACCAATATTTGCGTCTAGAGCCTTTGCATTGAGGGCTATCTGAAAACGGCTGTGGCGCTGAAGTTGCCTGTGAATGTGGAGTTGGTGGCATGTGAAACCCGCATGTGCAGCATTCGTTTGTGTGGGATGCTCTCCAAGCTTCATTTCAGTCCTAGGCACTCAAAGGGCACTAAGCATAGAGTGTGAAAACTGAGTTTCCTTGAGAGCTGCTTGGAAGCCTGATGGTGTGTGAAGTTAGTGAGCCAAATGGAGTTGTTCTCCCACAAGAACCACTCGGCTGATCCTTCTTCAATATGCCCTTCACCAACATGCAGTGTTTCCTTGATTGAATTAGCTCTCACACCAATATTTGCGTCTAGAGCCTTTGCATTGAGGGCTATCTGAAAACGGCTGTGGCGCTGAAGTTGCCTGTGAATGTGGAGTTGGTGGCATGTGAAACCCGCATGTGGAGCATTCGTTTGTGTCGGATGCTCTACCAGGTTCATTCCTAGATAATGCACTCAAAGGGCACTAAGCATAGAGTGTGAAAACTGAGTTTCCTTGAGAGCTGCTTGGAAGCCTGATGGTGTGTGAAGTTAGTGAGCCAAATGGAGTTGTTCTCCCACAAGAACCACTCGGCTGATCCTTCTTCAATATGCCCTTCACCAACATGCAGTGTTTCCTTGATTGAATTAGCTCTCACACCAATATTTGCGTCTAGAGCCTTTGCATTGAGGGCTATCTGAAAACGGCTGTGGCGCTGAAGTTGCCTGTGAATGTGGAGTTGGTGGCATGTGAAACCCGCATGTGGAGCATTCGTTTGTGTGGGATGCTCTCCAAGCTTCATTTCAGTCCTAGGCTCTCAAAGGGCACTAAGCATAGAGTGTGAAAACTGAGTTTCCTTGAGAGCTGCTTGGAAGCCTGATGGTGTGTGAAGTTAGTGAGCCAAATGGAGTTGTTCTCCCACAAGAACCACTCGGCTGATCCTTCTTCAATATGCCCTTCACCAACATGCAGTGTTTCCTTGATTGAATTAGCTCTCACACCAATATTTGCGTCTAGAGCCTTTGCATTGAGGGCTATCTGAAAACGGCTGTGGCGCTGAAGTTGCCTGTGAATGTGGAGTTGGTGGCATGTGAAACCCGCATGTGGAGCATTCGTTTGTGTGGGATGCTCTACCAGGTTCATTCCTAGATAATGCACTCAAAGGGCACTAAGCATAGAGTGTGAAAACTGAGTTTCCTTGAGACCTGCTTGGAAGCCTGATGGGGTGTGAAGTTAGTGAGCCAAATGGAGTTGTTCTCCCACAAGAACCACTCGGCTGATCCTTCTTCAATATGCCCTTCACCAACATGCAGTGTTTCCTTGATTGAATTAGCTCTCACACCAATATTTGCGTCTAGAGCCTTTGCATTGAGGGCTATCTGAAAACGGCTGTGGCGCTGAAGTTGCCTGTGAATGTGGAGTTGGTGGCATGTGAAACCCGCATGTGGAGCATTCGTTTATGTGGGATGCTCTACCAGGTTCATTCCTAGATAATGCACTCAAAGGGCACTAAGCATAGAGTGTGAAAACTGAGTTTCCTTGAGAGCTGCTTGGAAGCCTGATGGTGTGTGAAGTTAATTAGCCAAATGGAGTTGTTCTCCCACAAGAACCACTCGGCTGATCCTTCTTCAATATGCCCTTCACCAACATGCAGTGTTTCCTTGATTGAATTAGCTCTCACACCAATATTTGCGTCTAGAGCCTTTGCATTGAGGGCTATCTGAAAACGGCTGTGGCGCTGAAGTTGCCTGTCAATGTGGAGTTGGTGGCATGTGAAACCCGCATGTGGAGCATTCGTTTGTGTGAGATGCTCTACCAGGTTCATTTCAGTCCTAGCCATACAAAGGGCACTAAGCATAGAGTGTGAAAACTGAGTTTCCTTGATAGCTGCTTGGAAGCCTGATGGTGTGTGAAGTTAGTGAGCCAAATGGAGTTGTTCTCCCACAAGAACCACTCGGCTGATCCTTCTTCAATATGCCCTTCACCAACATGCAGTGTTTCCTTGATTGAATTAGCTCTCACACCAATATTTGCGTCTAAAGCCTTTGCATTGAGGGCTATCTGAAAACGGCTGTGGCGCTGAAGTTGCCTGTGAATGTGGAGTTGGTGGCATGTGAAACCCGCATGTGGAGCATTCGTTTGTGTGGGATGCTCTATCAGGTTCATTCCTAGGTAATGCACTCAAAGGGCACTAAGCATAGAGTGTGAAAACTGAGTTTCCTTGAGAGCTGCTTGGAAGCCTGATGGTGTGTGAAGTTAGTGAGCCAAATGGAGTTGTTCTCCCAGAAGAACCACTCGGCTCATCCTTCTTCAATATGCCCTTCACCAACATGCAGTGTTTCCTTGATTGAATTAGCTCTCACACCAATATTTGTGTCTAGAGCCTTTGCATTGAGGGCTATCTGAAAACGGCTGTGGCGCTGAAGTTGCCTGTGAATGTGGAGTTGGTGGCATGTGAAACCCGCATGTGGAGCATTCGTTTGTGAGGGATGCTCTACCAGGTTCATTCCTAGATAATGCACTCAAAGGGCACTAAGCATAGAGTGTGAAAACTGAGTTTCCTTGAGAGCTGCTTGGAAGCCTGATGGTGTGTGAAGTTAGTGAGGCCAAATGGAGTTGTTCTCCCCACAAGAACCACTCGGCTGATCCTTCTTCCATATGCCCTTCCACCAACATGCAGTGTTTCCTTGATTGAATTAGCTCTCACACCAATATTTGCGTCTAGAGCCTTTGCATTGAGGGCTATCTGAAAACGGCTGTGGCGCTGAAGTTGCCTGTGAATGTGGAGTTGGTGGCATGTGAAACCCGCATGTGGAGCATTCGTTTGTGTGGGATGCTCTCCAAGCTTCATTTCAGTCCTAGGCTCTCAAAGGGCACTAAGCATAGAGTGTGAAAACTGAGTTTCCTTGAGAGCTGCTTGGAAGCCTGATGGTGTGTGAAGTTAGTGAGCCAAATGGAGTTGTTCTCCCACAAGAACCACTCGGCTGATCCTTCTTCAATATGCCCTTCACCAACATGCAGTGTTTCCTTGATTGAATTAGCTCTCACACCAATATTTGCGTCTAGAGCCTTTGCATTGAGGGCTATCTGAAAACGGCTGTGGCGCTGAAGTTGCTGTGAATGTGGAGTTGGTGGCATGTGAAACCCGCATGTGGAGCATTCGTTTGTGTGGGATGCTCTACCAGGTTCATTCCTAGATAATGCACTCAAAGGGCACTAAGCATAGAGTGTGAAAACTGAGTTTCCTTGAGACCTGCTTGGAAGCCTGATGGTGTGTGAAGTTAGTGAGCCAAATGGAGTTGTTCTCCCACAAGAACCACTCGGCTGATCCTTCTTCAATATGCCCTTCACCAACATGCAGTGTTTCCTTGATTGAATTAGCTCTCACACCAATATTTGCGTCTAGAGCCTTTGCATTGAGGGCTATCTGAAAACGGCTGTGGCGCTGAAGTTGCCTGTGAATGTGGAGTTGGTGGCATGTGAAACCCGCATGTGGAGCATTCGTTTATGTGGGATGCTCTACCAGGTTCATTCCTAGATAATGCACTCAAAGGGCACTAAGCATAGAGTGTGAAAACTGAGTTTCCTTGAGAGCTGCTTGGAAGCCTGATGGTGTGTGAAGTTAATTAGCCAAATGGAGTTGTTCTCCCACAAGAACCACTCGGCTGATCCTTCTTCAATATGCCCTTCACCAACATGCAGTGTTTCCTTGATTGAATTAGCTCTCACACCAATATTTGCGTCTAGAGCCTTTGCATTGAGGGCTATCTGAAAACGGCTGTGGCGCTGAAGTTGCCTGTCAATGTGGAGTTGGTGGCATGTGAAACCCGCATGTGGAGCATTCGTTTGTGTGAGATGCTCTACCAGGTTCATTTCAGTCCTAGCCATACAAAGGGCACTAAGCATAGAGTGTGAAAACTGAGTTTCCTTGAGAGCTGCTTGGAAGCCTGATGGTGTGTGAAGTTAGTGAGCCAAATGGAGTTGTTCTCCCACAAGAACCACTCGGCTGATCCTTCTTCAATATGCCCTTCACCAACATGCAGTGTTTCCTTGATTGAATTAGCTCTCACACCAATATTTGCGTCTAAAGCCTTTGCATTGAGGGCTATCTGAAAACGGCTGTGGCGCTGAAGTTGCCTGTGAATGTGGAGTTGGTGGCATGTGAAACCCGCATGTGGAGCATTCGTTTGTGTGGGATGCTCTACCAGGTTCATTCCTAGATAATGCACTCAAAGGGCACTAAGCATAGAGTGTGAAAACTGAGTTTCCTTGAGACCTGCTTGGAAGTCTGATGGTGTGTGAAGTTAGTGAGCCAAATGGAGTTGTTCTCCCACAAGAACCACTCGGCTGATCCTTCTTCAATATGCCCTTCACCAACATGCAGTGTTTCCTTGATTGAATTAGCTCTCACACCAATATTTGCGTCTAGAGCCTTTGCATTGAGGGCTATCTGAAAACGGCTGTGGCGCTGAAGTTGCCTGTGAATGTGGAGTTGGTGGCATGTGAAACCCGCATGTGGAGCATTCGTTTATGTGGGATGCTCTACCAGGTTCATTCCTAGATAATGCACTCAAAGGGCACTAAGCATAGAGTGTGAAAACTGAGTTTCCTTGAGAGCTGCTTGGAAGCCTGATGGTGTGTGAAGTTAGTGAGCCAAATGGAGTTGTTCTCCCACAAGAACCACTCGACTGATCCTTCTTCAATATGCCCTTCACCAACATGCAGTGTTTCCTTGATTGAATTAGCTCTCACACCAATATTTGCGTCTAGAGCCTTTGCATTGAGGGCTATCTGAAAACGGCTGTGGCGCTGAAGTTGCCTGTGAATGTGGAGTTGGTGGCATGTGAAACCCGCATGTGGAGCATTCGTTTGTGTGAGATGCTCTACCAGGTTCATTTCAGTCCTAGCCATACAAAGGGCACTAAGCATAGAGTGTGAAAACTGAGTTTCCTTGAGAGCTGCTTGGAAGCCTGATGGTGTGTGAAGTTAGTGAGCCAAATGGAGTTGTTCTCCCACAAGAACCACTCGGCTGATCCTTCTTCAATATGCCCTTCACCAACATGCAGTGTTTCCTTGATTGAATTAGCTCTCACACCAATATTTGCGTCTAGAGCCTTTGCATTGAGGGCTATCTGAAAACGGCTGTGGCGCTGAAGTTGCCTGTGAATGTGGAGTTGGTGGCATGTGAAACCCGCATGTGGAGCATTCGTTTGTGTGGGATGCTCTATCAGGTTCATTCCTAGGTAATGCACTCAAGGGGCACTAAGCATAGAGTGTGAAAACTGAGTTTCCTTGAGAGCTGCTTGGAAGCCTGATGGTGTGTGAAGTTAGTGAGCCAAATGGAGTTGTTCTCCCAGAAGAACCACTCGGCTCATCCTTCTTCAATATGCCCTTCACCAACATGCAGTGTTTCCTTGATTGAATTAGCTCTCACACCAATATTTGTGTCTAGAGCCTTTGCATTGAGGGCTATCTGAAAACGGCTGTGGCGCTGAAGTTGCCTGTGAATGTGGAGTTGGTGGCATGTGAAACCCGCATGTGGAGCATTCGTTTGTGTGGGATGCTCTACCAGGTTCATTCCTAGATAATGCACTCAAAGGGCACTAAACATAGAGTGTGAAAACTGAGTTTCCTTGAGAGCTGCTTGGAAGCCTGATGGTGTGTGAAGTTAGTGAGCCAAATGGAGTTGTTCTCCGACAAGAACCACTCGACTGATCCTTCTTCAATATGCCCTTCACCAACATGCAGTGTTTCCTTGATTGAATTAGCTCTCACACCAATATTTGCGTCTAGAGCCTTTGCATTGAGGGCTATCTGAAAATGGCTGTGGCGCTGAAGTTGCCTGTGAATGTGGAGTTGGTGGCATGTGAAACCCGCATGTGGAGCATTCGTTTGTGTGGGATGCTGACCAAGCTTCATTTCAGTCCTAACCACAAAAACAGCACTAAGCATAGAGTGTGAAAACTGAGTTTCCTTGAGAGCTGCTTGGAAGCCTGATGGTGTGTGAAGTTAGTGAGCCAAATGGAGTTGTTCTCCCACAAGAACCACTCGGCTGATCCTTCTTCAATATGCCCTTCACCAACATGCAGTGTTTCCTTGATTGAATTAGCTCTCACACCAATATTTGCGTCTAGAGCCTTTGCATTGAGGGCTATCTGAAAACGGCTGTGGCGCTGAAGTTGCCTGTGAATGTGGAGTTGGTGGCATGTGAAACCCGCATGTGGAGCATTCATTTGTGTGGGATGCTCACCAAGCTTCATTTCAGTCCTAACCACAAAAACAGCACTAAGCATAGAGTGTGAAAACTGAGTTTCCTTGAGAGCTGCTTGGAAGCCTGATGGTGTGTGAAGTTAGTGAGCCAAATGGAGTTGTTCTCCCACAAGAACCACTCGGCTGATCCTTCTTCAATATGCCCTTCACCAACATGCAGTGTTTCCTTGATTGAATTAGTTCTCACACCAATATTTACGCCTAGAGCCTTTGCATTGAGGGCTATCTGAAAACGGCTGTGGCGCTGAAGTTGCCTGTGAATGTGGAGTTGGTGGCATGTGAAACCCGCATGTGGAGCATTCGTTTGTGTGGGATGCTCTACCAGGTTCATTCCTAGATAATGCACTCAAAGGGCACTAAGCATAGAGTGTGAAAACTGAGTTTCCTTGAGAGCTGCTTGGAAGCCTGATGGTGTGTGAAGTTAGTGAGCCAAATGGAGTTGTTCTCCCACAAGAACCACTCGACTGATCCTTCTTCAATATGCCCTTCACCAACATGCAGTGTTTCCTTGATTGAATTAGCTCTCACACCAATATTTGCGTCTAGAGCCTTTGCATTGAGGGCTATCTGAAAACGGCTGTGGCGCTGAAGTTGCCTGTGAATGTGGAGTTGGTGGCATGTGAAACCCGCATGTGGAGCATTCGTTTGTGTGGGATGCTGACCAAGCTTCATTTCAGTCCTAACCACAAAAACAGCACTAAGCATAGAGTGTGAAAACTGAGTTTCCTTGAGAGCTGCTTGGAAGCCTGATGGTGTGTGAAGTTAGTGAGCCAAATGGAGTTGTTCTCCCACAAGAACCACTCGGCTGATCCTTCTTCAATATGCCCTTCACCAACATGCAGTGTTTCCTTGATTGAATTAGCTCTCACACCAATATTTGCGCCTAGAGCCTTTGCATTGAGGGCTATCTGAAAACGGCTGTGGCGCTGAAGTTGCCTGTGAATGTGGAGTTGGTGGCATGTGAAACCCGCATGTGGAGCATTCGTTTGTGTGGGATGCTCTACCAGGTTCATTCCTAGATAATGCACTCAAAGGGCACTAAGCATAGAGTGTGAAAACTGAGTTTCCTTGAGAGCTGCTTGGAAGCCTGATGGTGTGTGAAGTTAGTGAGCCAAATGGAGTTGTTCTCCCACAAGAACCACTCGGCTGATCCTTCTTCAATATGCCCTTCACCAACATGCAGTGTTTCCTTGATTGAATTAGCTCTCACACCAATATTTGCGTCTAGAGCCTTTGCATTGAGGGCTATCTGAAAACGGCTGTGGCGCTGAAGTTGCCTGTGAATGTGGAGTTGGTGGCATGTGAAACCCGCATGTGGAGCATTCGTTTGTGTGGGATGCTATACCAGGTTCATTTCAGTCCTAGCCATACAAAGGGCACTAAGCATAGAGTGTGAAAACTGAGTTTCCTTGAGAGCTGCTTGGAAGCCTGATGGTGTGTGAAGTTAGTGAGCCAAATGGAGTTGTTCTCCGACAAGAACCACTCGACTGATCCTTCTTCAATATGCCCTTCACCAACATGCAGTGTTTCCTTGATTGAATTAGCTCTCACACCAATATTTGCGTCTAGAGCCTTTGCATTGAGGGCTATCTGAAAACGGCTGTGGCGCTGAAGTTGCCTGTGAATGTGGAGTTGGTGGCATGTGAAACCCGCATGTGGAGCATTCGTTTGTGTGGGATGCTGACCAAGCTTCATTTCAGTCCTAACCACAAAAACAGCACTAAGCATAGAGTGTGAAAACTGAGTTTCCTTGAGAGCTGCTTGGAAGCCTGATGGTGTGTGAAGTTAGTGAGCCAAATGGAGTTGTTCTCCCACAAGAACCACTCGGCTGATCCTTCTTCAATATGCCCTTCACCAACATGCAGTGTTTCCTTGATTGAATTAGCTCTCACACCAATATTTGCGTCTAGAGCCTTTGCATTGAGGGCTATCTGAAAACGGCTGTGGCGCTGAAGTTGCCTGTGAATGTGGAGTTGGTGGCATGTGAAACCCGCATGTGGAGCATTCGTTTGTGTGGGATGCTCTACCAGGTTCATTCCTAGATAATGCACTCAAAGGGCACTAAGCATAGAGTGTGAAAACTGAGTTTCCTTGAGAGCTGCTTGGAAGCCTGATGGTGTGTGAAGTTAGTGAGCCAAATGGAGTTGTTCTCCCACAAGAACCACTCGGCTGATCCTTCTTCAATATGCCCTTCACCAACATGCAGTGTTTCCTTGATTGAATTAGCTCTCACACCAATATTTGCGTCTAGAGCCTTTGCATTGAGGGCTATCTGAAAACGGCTGTGGCGCTGAAGTTGCCTGTGAATGTGGAGTTGGTGGCATGTGAAACCCGCATGTGGATCATTCGTTTGTGTGGGATGCTCTACCAGGTTCATTCCTAGATAATGCACTCAAAGGGCACTAAGCATAGAGTGTGAAAACTGAGTTTCCTTGAGAGCTGCTTGGAAGCCTGATGGTGTGTGAAGTTAGTGAGCCAAATGGAGTTGTTCTCCCACAAGAACCACTCGGCTGATCCTTCTTCAATATGCCCTTCACCAACATGCAGTGTTTCCTTGATTGAATTAGCTCTCACACCAATATTTGCGTCTAGAGCCTTTGCATTGAGGGCTATCTGAAAACGGCTGTGGCGCTGAAGTTGCCTGTGAATGTGGAGTTGGTGCCATGTGAAACCCGCATGTGGAGCATTCATTTGTGTGGGATGCTCACCAAGCTTCATTTCAGTCCTAACCACAAAAACAGCACTAAGCATAGAGTGTGAAAACTGAGTTTCCTTGAGAGCTGCTTGGAAGCCTGATGGTGTGTGAAGTTAGTGAGCCAAATGGAGTTGTTCTCCCACAAGAACCACTCGGCTGATCCTTCTTCAATATGCCCTTCACCAACATGCAGTGTTTCCTTGATTGAATTAGTTCTCACACCAATATTTACGCCTAGAGCCTTTGCATTGAGGGCTATCTGAAAACGGCTGTGGCGCTGAAGTTGCCTGTGAATGTGGAGTTGGTGGCATGTGAAACCCGCATGTGGAGCATTCGTTTGTGTGGGATGCTCTACCAGGTTCATTCCTAGATAATGCACTCAAAGGGCACTAAGCATAGAGTGTGAAAACTGAGTTTCCTTGAGAGCTGCTTGGAAGCCTGATGGTGTGTGAAGTTAGTGAGCCAAATGGAGTTGTTCTCCCACAAGAACCACTCGACTGATCCTTCTTCAATATGCCCTTCACCAACATGCAGTGTTTCCTTGATTGAATTAGCTCTCACACCAATATTTGCGTCTAGAGCCTTTGCATTGAGGGCTATCTGAAAACGGCTGTGGCGCTGAAGTTGCCTGTGAATGTGGAGTTGGTGGCATGTGAAACCCGCATGTGGAGCATTCGTTTGTGTGGGATGCTGACCAAGCTTCATTTCAGTCCTAACCACAAAAACAGCACTAAGCATAGAGTGTGAAAACTGAGTTTCCTTGAGAGCTGCTTGGAAGCCTGATGGTGTGTGAAGTTAGTGAGCCAAATGGAGTTGTTCTCCCACAAGAACCACTCGGCTGATCCTTCTTCAATATGCCCTTCACCAACATGCAGTGTTTCCTTGATTTAATTAGCTCTCACACCAATATTTGCGCCTAGAGCCTTTGCATTGAGGGCTATCTGAAAACGGCTGTGGCGCTGAAGTTGCCTGTGAATGTGGAGTTGGTGGCATGTGAAACCCGCATGTGGAGCATTCGTTTGTGTGGGATGCTCTACCAGGTTCATTCCTAGATAATGCACTCAAAGGGCACTAAGCATAGAGTGTGAAAACTGAGTTTCCTTGAGAGCTGCTTGGAAGCCTGATGGTGTGTGAAGTTAGTGAGCCAAATGGAGTTGTTCTCCCACAAGAACCACTCGGCTGATCCTTCTTCAATATGCCCTTCACCAACATGCAGTGTTTCCTTGATTGAATTAGCTCTCACACCAATATTTGCGTCTAGAGCCTTTGCATTGAGGGCTATCTGAAAACGGCTGTGGCGCTGAAGTTGCCTGTGAATGTGGAGTTGGTGGCATGTGAAACCCGCATGTGGAGCATTCGTTTGTGTGGGATGCTCTACCAGGTTCATTTCAGTCCTAGCCATACAAAGGGCACTAAGCATAGAGTGTGAAAACTGAGTTTCCTTGAGAGCTGCTTGGAAGCCTGATGGTGTGTGAAGTTAGTGAGCCAAATGGAGTTGTTCTCCCACAAGAACCACTCGGCTGATCCTTCTTCAATATGCCCTTCACCAACATGCAGTGTTTCCTTGATTGAATTAGCTCTCACACCAATATTTGCGTCTAGAGCCTTTGCATTGAGGGCTATCTGAAAACGGCTGTGGCGCTGAAGTTGCCTGTGAATGTGGAGTTGGTGGCATGTGAAACCCGCATGTGGAGCATTCGTTTGTGTGGGATGCTCTACCAGGTTCATTCCTAGATAATGCACTCAAAGGGCACTAAGCATAGAGTGTGAAAACTGAGTTTCCTTGAGAGCTGCTTGGAAGCCTCATGGTGTGTGAAGTTAGTGAGCCAAATGGAGTTGTTCTCCCACAAGAACCACTCGACTGATCCTTCTTCAATATGCCCTTCACCAACATGCAGTGTTTCCTTGATTGAATTAGCTCTCACACCAATATTTGCGTCTAGAGCCTTTGCATTGAGGGCTATCTGAAAACGGCTGTGGCGCTGAAGTTGCCTGTGAATGTGGAGTTGGTGGCATGTGAAACCCGCATGTGGAGCATTCGTTTGTGTGGGATGCTCTACCAGGTTCATTCCTAGATAATGGACTCAAAGGGCACTAAGCATAGAGTGTGAAAACTGAGTTTCCTTGAGAGCTGCTTGGAAGCCTGATGGTGTGTGAAGTTAGTGAGCCAAATGGAGTTGTTCTCCGACAAGAACCACTCGACTGATCCTTCTTCAATATGCCCTTCACCAACATGCAGTGTTTCCTTGATTGAATTAGCTCTCACACCAATATTTGCGTCTAGAGCCTTTGCATTGAGGGCTATCTGAAAACGGCTGTGGCGCTGAAGTTGCCTGTGAATGTGGAGTTGGTGGCTTGTGAAACCCGCATGTGGAGCATTCGTTTGTGTGGGATGCTGACCAAGCTTCATTTCAGTCCTAACCAAACAAAGAGCACTAAGCATAGAGTGTGAAAACTGAGTTTCCTTGAGAGCTGCTTGGAAGCCTGATGGTGTGTGAAGTTAGTGAGCCAAATGGAGTTGTTCTCCCACAAGAACCACTCGGCTGATCCTTCTTCAATATGCCCTTCACCAACATGCAGTGTTTCCTTGATTGAATTAGCTCTCACACCAATATTTGCGTCTAGAGCCTTTGCATTGAGGGCTATCTGAAAACGGCTGTGGCGCTGAAGTTGCCTGTGAATGTGGAGTTGGTGGCATGTGAAACCCGCATGTGGAGCATTCGTTTATGTGGGATGCTCTACCAGGTTCATTCCTAGATAATGCACTCAAAGGGCACTAAGCATAGAGTGTGAAAACTGAGTTTCCTTGAGAGCTGCTTGGAAGCCTGATGGTGTGTGAAGTTAGTGAGCCAAATGGAGTTGTTCTCCCACAAGAACCACTCGGCTGATCCTTCTTCAATATGCCCTTCACCAACATGCAGTGTTTCCTTGATTGAATTAGCTCTCACACCAATATTTGCGTCTAGAGCCTTTGCATTGAGGGCTATCTGAAAACGGCTGTGGCGCTGAAGTTGCCTGTGAATGTGGAGTTGGTGGCATGTGAAACCCGCATGTGGAGCATTCGTTTGTGTGGGATGCTCTACCAGGTTCATTCCTAGATAATGCACTCAAAGGGCACTAAGCATAGAGTGTGAAAACTGAGTTTCCTTGAGAGCTGCTTGGAAGCCTGATGGTGTGTGAAGTTAGTGAGCCAAATGGAGTTGTTCTCCCACAAGAACCACTCGGCTGATCCTTCTTCAATATGCCCTTCACCAACATGCAGTGTTTCCTTGATTGAATTAGCTCTCACACCAATATTTGCGTCTAGAGCCTTTGCATTGAGGGCTATCTGAAAACGGCTGTGGCGCTGAAGTTGCCTGTGAATGTGGAGTTGGTGGCATGTGAAACCCGCATGTGGAGCATTCGTTTGTGTGGGATGCTCACCAAGCTTCATTTCAGTCCTAGGCACACAAAAAGCACTAAGCATAGAGTGTGAAAACTGAGTTTCCTTGAGAGCTGCTTGGAAGTCTGATGGTGTGTGAAGTTAGTGAGCCAAATGGAGTTGTTCTCCCACAAGAACCACTCGGCTGATCCTTCTTCAATATGCCCTTCACCAACATGCAGTGTTTCCTTGATTGAATTAGCTCTCACACCAATATTTGCGTCTAGAGCCTTTGCATTGAGGGCTATCTGAAAACGGCTGTGGCGCTGAAGTTGCCTGTGAATGTGGAGTTGGTGGCATGTGAAACCCGCATGTGGAGTATTCGTTTGTGTGGGATGCTCTACCAGGTTCATTTCAGTCCTAGCCATACAAAGGGCACTAAGCATAGAGTGTGAAAACTGAGTTTCCTTGAGAGCTGCTTGGAAGCCTGATGGTGTGTGAAGTTAGTGAGCCAAATGGAGTTGTTCTCCCACAAGAACCACTCGGCTGATCCTTCTTCAATATGCCCTTCACCAACATGCAGTGTTTCCTTGATTGAATTAGCTCTCACACCAATATTTGCGTCTAGAGCCTTTGCATTGAGGGCTATCTGAAAACGGCTGTGGCGCTGAAGTTGCCTGTGAATGTGGAGTTGGTGGCATGTGAAACCCGCATGTCGAGCATTCGTTTGTGTGGGATGCTCTACCAGGTTCATTCCTAGATAATGCACTCAAAGGGCACTAAGCATAGAGTGTGAAAACTGAGTTTCCTTGAGAGCTGCTTGGAAGCCTGATGGTGTGTGAAGTTAGTGAGCCAAATGGAGTTGTTCTCCGACAAGAACCACTCGACTGATCCTTCTTCAATATGCCCTTCACCAACATGCAGTGTTTCCTTGATTGAATTAGCTCTCACACCAATATTTGCGTCTAGAGCCTTTGCATTGAGGGCTATCTGAAAACGGCTGTGGCGCTGAAGTTGCCTGTGAATGTGGAGTTGGTGGCATGTGAAACCCGCATGTGGAGCATTCGTTTGTGTGGGATGCTGACCAAGCTTCATTTCAGTCCTAACCACACAAAGGGCACTAAGCATAGAGTGTGAAAACTGAGTTTCCTTGAGAGCTGCTTGGAAGCCTGATGGTGTGTGAAGTTAGTGAGCCAAATGGAGTTGTTCTCCCACAAGAACCACTCGGCTGATCCTTCTTCAATATGCCCTTCACCAACATGCAGTGTTTCCTTGATTGAATTAGCTCTCACACCAATATTTGCGTCTAGAGCCTTTGCATTGAGGGCTATCTGAAAACGGCTGTGGCGCTGAAGTTGCCTGTGAATGTGGAGTTGGTGGCATGTGAAACCCGCATGTGGAGCATTCGTTTGTGTGGGATGCTCTACCAGGTTCATTCCTAGATAATGCACTCAAAGAGCACTAAGCATAGAGTGTGAAAACTGAGTTTCCTTGAGAGCTGCTTGGAAGCCTGATGGTGTGTGAAGTTAGTGAGCCAAATGGAGTTGTTCTCCCACAAGATCCACTCGGCTGATCCTTCTTCAATATGCCCTTCACCAACATGCAGTGTTTCCTTGATTGAATTAGCTCTCACACCAATATTTGCGTCTAGAGCCTTTGCATTGAGGGCTATCTGAAAACGGCTGTGGCGCTGAAGTTGCCTGTGAATGTGGAGTTGGTGGCATGTGAAACCCGCATGTGGAGCATTCGTTTGTGTGGGATGCTCTACCAGGTTCATTCCTAGATAATGCACTCAAAGGGCACTAAGCATAGAGTGTGAAAACTGAGTTTCCTTGAGAGCTGCTTGGAAGCCTGATGGTGTGTGAAGTTAGTGAGCCAAATGGAGTTGTTCTCCCACAAGAACCACTCGGCTGATCCTTCTTCAATATGCCCTTCACCAACATGCAGTGTTTCCTTGATTGAATTAGCTCTCACACCAATATTTGCGTCTAGAGCCTTTGCATTGAGGGCTATCTGAAAACGGCTGTGGCGCTGAAGTTGCCTGTGAATGTGGAGTTGGTGGCATGTGAAACCCGCATGTGGAGCATTCGTTTGTGTGGGATGCTCTACCAGGTTCATTCCTAGATAATGGACTCAAAGGACACTAAGCATAGAGTGTGAAAACTGAGTTTCCTTGAGAGCTGCTTGGAAGCCTGATGGTGTGTGAAGTTAGTGAGCCAAATGGAGTTGTTCTCCGACAAGAACCACTCGACTGATCCTTCTTCAATATGCCCTTCACCAACATGCAGTGTTTCCTTGATTGAATTAGCTCTCACACCAATATTTGCGTCTAGAGCCTTTGCATTG
Organism: Ochotona princeps; assembly: GCF_030435755.1. Classification (NCBI taxonomy): domain Eukaryota; kingdom Metazoa; phylum Chordata; class Mammalia; order Lagomorpha; family Ochotonidae; genus Ochotona; species Ochotona princeps. Next base: position 65,197 of record NW_026698730.1, on the reverse strand, counting down.
AGGGCTATCTGAAAACGGCTGTGGCGCTGAAGTTGCCTGTGAATGTGGAGTTGGTGGCATGTGAAACCCGCATGTGGAGCATTCGTTTGTGTGGGATGCTCTACCAGGTTCATTTCAGTCCTAGCCATACAAAGGGCACTAAGCATAGAGTGTGAAAACTGAGTTTCCTTGAGAGCTGCTTGGAAGCCTGATGGTGTGTGAAGTTAGTGAGCCAAATGGAGTTGTTCTCCCACAAGAACCACTCGGCTGATCCTTCTTCAATATGCCCTTCACCAACATGCAGTGTTTCCTTGATTGAATTAGCTCTCACACCAATATTTGCGTCTAGAGCCTTTGCATTGAGGGCTATCTGAAAACGGCTGTGGCGCTGAAGTTGCCTGTGAATGTGGAGTTGGTGGCATGTGAAACCCGCATGTGGAGCATTCGTTTGTGTGGGATGCTGAGCAAGCTTCATTTCAGTCCTAGGCACACAAAGAGCACTAAGCATAGAGTGTGAAAACTGAGTTTCCTTGAGAGCTGCTTGGAAGCCTGATGGTGTGTGAAGTTAGTGAGCCAAATGGAGTTGTTCTCCCACAAGAACCACTCGGCTGATCCTTCTTCAATATGCCCTTCACCAACATGCAGTGTTTCCTTGATTGAATTAGCTCTCACACCAATATTTGCGTCTAGAGCCTTTGCATTGAGGGCTATCTGAAAACGGCTGTGGCGCTGAAGTTGCCTGTGAATGTGGAGTTGGTGGCATGTGAAACCCGCATGTGGAGCATTCATTTGTGTGGGATGCTCTACCAGGTTCATTTCAGTCCTAGGCACACAAAGAGCACTAAGCATAGAGTGTGAAAACTGAGTTTCCTTGAGAGCTGCTTGGAAGCCTGATGGTGTGTGAAGTTAGTGAGCCAAATGGAGTTGTTATCCCACAAGAACCACTCGGTTGATCCTTCTTCAATATGCCCTTCACCAACATGCAGTGTTTCCTTGATTGAATTAGCTCTCACACCAATATTTGCGTCTAGAGCCTTTGCATTGAGGGCTATCTGAAAACGGCTGTGGCGCTGAAGTTGCCTGTGAATGTGGAGTTGGTGGCATGTGAAACCCGCATGTGGAGCATTCGTTTGTGTGGGATGCTGACCAAGCTTCATTTCAGTCCTAAGCACACAAAGAGCACTAAGCATAGAGTGTGAAAACTGAGTTTCCTTGAGAGCTGCTTGGAAGCCTGATGGTGTGTGAAGTTAGTGAGCCAAATGGAGTTGTTCTCCCACAAGAACCACTCGGCTGATCCTTCTTCAATATGCCCTTCACCAACATGCAGTGTTTCCTTGATTGAATTAGCTCTCACACCAATATTTGCGTCTAGAGCCTTTGCATTGAGGGCTATCTGAAAACGGCTGTGGCGCTGAAGTTGCCTGTGAATGTGGAGTTGGTGGCATGTGAAACCCGCATGTGGAGCATTCGTTTGTGTGGGATGCTCTACCAGGTTCATTTCAGTCCTAGCCATACAAAGGGCACTAAGCATAGAGTGTGAAAACTGAGTTTCCTTGAGAGCTGCTTGGAAGCCTGATGGTGTGTGAAGTTAGTGAGCCAAATGGAGTTGTTCTCCCACAAGAACCACTCGGCTGATCCTTCTTCAATATGCCCTTCACCAACATGCAGTGTTTCCTTGATTGAATTAGCTCTCACACCAATATTTGCGTCTAGAGCCTTTGCATTGAGGGCTATCTGAAAACGGCTGTGGCGCTGAAGTTGCCTGTGAATGTGGAGTTGGTGGCATGTGAAACCCGCATGTGGAGCATTTGTTTGTGTGGGATGCTCTACCAGGTTCATTTCAGTCCTAGCCATACAAAGGGCACTAAGCATAGAGTGTGAAAACTGAGTTTCCTTGAGAGCTGCTTGGAAGCCTGATGGTGTGTGAAGTTAGTGAGCCAAATGGAGTTGTTCTCCCACAAGAACCACTCGGCTGATCCTTCTTCAATATGCCCTTCACCAACATGCAGTGTTTCCTTGATTGAATTAGCTCTCACACCAATATTTGCGTCTAGAGCCTTTGCATTGAGGGCTATCTGAAAACGGCTGTGGCGCTGAAGTTGCCTGTGAATGTGGAGTTGGTGGCATGTGAAACCCGCATGTGGAGCATTCGTTTGTGTGGGATGCTGAGCAAGCTTCATTTCAGTCCTAGGCACACAAAGAGCACTAAGCATAGAGTGTGAAAACTGAGTTTCCTTGAGAGCTGCTTGGAAGCCTGATGGTGTGTGAAGTTAGTGAGCCAAATGGAGTTGTTCTCCCACAAGAACCACTCGGCTGATCCTTCTTCAATATGCCCTTCACCAACATGCAGTGTTTCCTTGATTGAATTAGCTCTCACACCAATATTTGCGTCTAGAGCCTTTGCATTGAGGGCTATCTGAAAACGGCTGTGGCGCTGAAGTTGCCTGTGAATGTGGAGTTGGTGGCATGTGAAACCCGCATGTGGAGCATTCATTTGTGTGGGATGCTCTACCAGGTTCATTTCAGTCCTAGGCACACAAAGAGCACTAAGCATAGAGTGTGAAAACTGAGTTTCCTTGAGAGCTGCTTGGAAGCCTGATGGTGTGTGAAGTTAGTGAGCCAAATGGAGTTGTTATCCCACAAGAACCACTCGGCTGATCCTTCTTCAATATGCCCTTCACCAACATGCAGTGTTTCCTTGATTGAATTAGCTCTCACACCAATATTTGCGTCTAGAGCCTTTGCATTGAGGGCTATCTGAAAACGGCTGTGGCGCTGAAGTTGCCTGTGAATGTGGAGTTGGTGGCATGTGAAACCCGCATGTGGAGCATTCGTTTGTGTGGGATGCTGACCAAGCTTCATTTCAGTCCTAAGCACACAAAGAGCACTAAGCATAGAGTGTGAAAACTGAGTTTCCTTGAGAGCTGCTTGGAAGCCTGATGGTGTGTGAAGTTAGTGAGCCAAATGGAGTTGTTCTCCCACAAGAACCACTCGGCTGATCCTTCTTCAATATGCCCTTCACCAACATGCAGTGTTTCCTTGATTGAATTAGCTCTCACACCAATATTTGCGTCTAGAGCCTTTGCATTGAGGGCTATCTGAAAACGGCTGTGGCGCTGAAGTTGCCTGTGAATGTGGAGTTGGTGGCATGTGAAACCCGCATGTGGAGCATTCGTTTGTGTGGGATGCTCTACCAGGTTCATTTCAGTCCTAGCCATACAAAGGGCACTAAGCATAGAGTGTGAAAACTGAGTTTCCTTGAGAGCTGCTTGGAAGCCTGATGGTGTGTGAAGTTAGTGAGCCAAATGGAGTTGTTCTCCCACAAGAACCACTCGGCTGATCCTTCTTCAATATGCCCTTCACCAACATGCAGTGTTTCCTTGATTGAATTAGCTCTCACACCAATATTTGCGTCTAGAGCCTTTGCATTGAGGGCTATCTGAAAACGGCTGTGGCGCTGAAGTTGCCTGTGAATGTGGAGTTGGTGGCATGTGAAACCCGCATGTGGAGCATTTGTTTGTGTGGGATGCTCTACCAGGTTCATTTCAGTCCTAGCCATACAAAGGGCACTAAGCATAGAGTGTGAAAACTGAGTTTCCTTGAGAGCTGCTTGGAAGCCTGATGGTGTGTGAAGTTAGTGAGCCAAATGGAGTTGTTCTCCCACAAGAACCACTCGGCTGATCCTTCTTCAATATGCCCTTCACCAACATGCAGTGTTTCCTTGATTGAATTAGCTCTCACACCAATATTTGCGTCTAGAGCCTTTGCATTGAGGGCTATCTGAAAACGGCTGTGGCGCTGAAGTTGCCTGTGAATGTGGAGTTGGTGGCATGTGAAACCCGCATGTGGAGCATTCGTTTGTGTGGGATGCTCTACCAGGTTCATTCCTAGATAATGCACTCAAAGGGCACTAAGCATAGAGTGTGAAAACTGAGTTTCCTTGAGAGCTGCTTGGAAGCCTGATGGTGTGTGAAGTTAGTGAGCCAAATGGAGTTGTTCTCCCACAAGAACCACTCGGCTGATCCTTCTTCAATATGCCCTTCACCAACATGCAGTGTTTCCTTGATTGAATTAGCTCTCACACCAATATTTGCGTCTAGAGCCTTTGCATTGAGGGCTATCTGAAAACGGCTATGGCGCTGAAGTTGCCTCTGAATGTGGAGTTGGTGGCATGTGAAACCCGCATGTGGAGCATTTGTTTGTGTGGGATGCTCTACCAGGTTCATTACAGTCCTAGCCATACAAAGGGCACTAAGCATAGAGTGTGAAAACTGAGTTTCCTTGAGAGCTGCTTGGAAGCCTGATGGTGTGTGAAGTTAGTGAGCCAAATGGAGTTGTTCTCCCACAAGAACCACTCGGCTGATCCTTCTTCCATATGCCCTTCACCAACATGCAGTGTTTCCTTGATTGAATTAGCTCTCACACCAATATTTGCGTCTAGAGCCTATGCATTGAAGGCTATCTGAAAACGGCTGTGGCGCTGAAGTTGCCTGTGAATGTGGAGTTGGTGGCATGTGAAACCCGCATGTGGAGCATTCGTTTGTGTGGGATGCTCTACCATGTTCATTCCCAGATAATGCACTCAAAGAGCACTAAGCATAGAGTGTGAAAACTGAGTTTCCTTGAGAGCTGCTTGGAAGCCTGATGGTGTGTGACGTTAGTGAGCCAAATGGAGTTGTTCTCCCACAAGAACCACTCGGCTGATCCTTCTTCAATATGCTCTTCACCAACATGCAGTGTTTCCTTGATTGAATTAGCTCTCACACCAATATTTGCGTCTAGAGCCTTTGCATTGAGGGCTATCTGAAAACGGCTGTGGCGCTGAAGTTGCCTGTGAATGTGGAGTTGGTGGCATGTGAAACCCGCATGTGGAGCATTCGTTTGTGTGGGATGCTCTACCAGGTTCATATCAGTCCTAGCCATACAAAGAGCACTAAGCATAGAGTGTGAAAACTGAGTTTCCTTGAGAGCTGCTTGGAAGCCTGATGGTGTGTGAAGTTAGTGAGCCAAATGGAGTTGTTCTCCCACAAGAACCACTCGGCTGATCCTTCTTCAATATGCCCTTCACCAACATGCAGTGTTTCCTTGATTGAATTAGCTCTCACACCAATATTTGCGTCTAGAGCCTTTGCATTGAGGGCTATCTGAAAACGGCTGTGACGCTGAAGTTGCCTGTGAATGTGGAGTTGGTGGCATGTGAAACCCGCATGTGGAGCATTCGTTTGTGTGGGATGCTCTACCAGGTTGATTCCTAGATAATGCACTCAAAGGGCACTAAGCATAGAGTGTGAAAACTGAGTTTCCTTGAGAGCTGCTTGGAAGCCTGATGGTGTGTGAAGTTAGTGAGCCAAATGGAGTTGTTCTCCCACAAGAACCACTCGGCTGATCCTTCTTCAATATGCCCTTCACCAACATGCAGTGTTTCCTTGATTGAATTAGCTCTCACACCAATATTTGCGTCTAGAGCCTTTGCATTGAGGGCTATCTGAAAACGGCTGTGGCGCTGAAGTTGCCTGTGAATGTGGAGTTGGTGGCATGTGAAACCCGCATGTGGAGCATTCGTTTGTGTGGGATGCTCTACCAGGTTCATTTCAGTCCTAGCCATACAAAGGGCACTAAGCATAGAGTGTGAAAACTGAGTTTCCTTGAGAGCTGCTTGGAAGCCTGATGGTGTGTGAAGTTAGTGAGCCAAATGGAGTTGTTCTCCCACAAGAACCACTCGGCTGATCCTTCTTCAATATGCCCTTCACCAACATGCAGTGTTTCCTTGATTGATTTAGCTCTCACACCAATATTTGCGTCTAGAGCCTTTGCATTGAGGGCTATCTGAAAACGGCTGTGGCGCTGAAGTTGCCTGTGAATGTGGAGTTGGTGGCATGTGAAACCCGCATGTGGAGCATTTGTTTGTGTGGGATGCTCTACCAGGTTCATTTCAGTCCTAGCCATACAAAGGGCACTAAGCATAGAGTGTGAAAACTGAGTTTCCTTGAGAGCTGCTTGGAAGCCTGATGGTGTGTGAAGTTAGTGAGCCAAATGGAGTTGTTCTCCCACAAGAACCACTCGGCTGATCCTTCTTCAATATGCCCTTCACCAACATGCAGTGTTTCCTTGATTGAATTAGCTCTCACACCAATATTTGCGTCTAGAGCCTTTGCATTGAGGGCTATCTGAAAACGGCTGTGGCGCTGAAGTTGCCTGTGAATGTGGAGTTGGTGGCATGTGAAACCCGCATGTGGAGCATTCGTTTGTGTGGGATGCTCTACCAGGTTCATTCCTAGATAATGCACTCAAAGGGCACTAAGCATAGAGTGTGAAAACTGAGTTTCCTTGAGAGCTGCTTGGAAGCCTGATGGTGTGTGAAGTTAGTGAGCCAAATGGAGTTGTTCTCCCACAAGAACCACTCGGCTGATCCTTCTTCAATATGCCCTTCACCAACATGCAGTGTTTCCTTGATTGAATTAGCTCTCACACCAATATTTGCGTCTAGAGCCTTTGCATTGAGGGCTATCTGAAAACGGCTGTGGCGCTGAAGTTGCCTGTGAATGTGGAGTTGGTGGCATGTGAAACCCGCATGTGGAGCATTCGTTTGTGTGGGATGCTCTACCAGGTTCATTTCAGTCCTAGCCATACAAAGGGCACTAAGCATAGAGTGTGAAAACTGAGTTTCCTTGAGAGCTGCTTGGAAGCCTGATGGTGTGTGAAGTTAGTGAGCCAAATGGAGTTGTTCTCCCACAAGAACCACTCGGCTGATCCTTCTTCAATATGCTCTTCACCAACATGCAGTGTTTCCTTGATTGAATTAGCTCTCACACCAATATTTGCGTCTAGAGCCTTTGCATTGAGGGCTATCTGAAAACGGCTGTGGCGCTGAAGTTGCCTGTGAATGTGGAGTTGGTGGCATGTGAAACCCGCATGTGGAGCATTCGTTTGTGTGGCATGCTCTACCAGGTTCATTTCAGTCCTAGCCATACAAAGAGCAGTAAGCATAGAGTGTGAAAACTGAGTTTCCTTGAGAGCTGCTTGGAAGCCTGATGGTGTGTGAAGTTAGTGAGCCAAATGGAGTTGTTCTCCCACAAGAACCACTCGGCTGATCCTTCTTCAATATGCCCTTCACCAACATGCAGTGTTTCCTTGATTGAATTAGCTCTCACACCAATATTTGCGTCTAGAGCCTTTGCATTGAGGGCTATCTGAAAACGGCTGTGACGCTGAAGTTGCCTGTGAATGTGGAGTTGGTGGCATGTGAAACCCGCATGTGGAGCATTCGTTTGTGTGGGATGCTCTACCAGGTTGATTCCTAGATAATGCACTCAAAGGGCACTAAGCATAGAGTGTGAAAACTGAGTTTCCTTGAGAGCTGCTTGGAAGCCTGATGGTGTGTGAAGTTAGTGAGCCAAATGGAGTTGTTCTCCCACAAGAACCACTCGGCTGATCCTTCTTCAATATGCCCTTCACCAACATGCAGTGTTTCCTTGATTGAATTAGCTCTCACACCAATATTTGCGTCTAGAGCCTTTGCATTGAGGGCTATCTGAAAACGGCTGTGGCGCTGAAGTTGCCTGTGAATGTGGAGTTGGTGGCATGTGAAACCCGCATGTGGAGCATTCGTTTGTGTGGGATGCTTTACCAGGTTCATTTCAGTCCTCGCCATACAAAGGGCACTAAGCATAGAGTGTGAAAACTGAGTTTCCTTGAGAGCTGCTTGGAAGCCTGATGGTGTGTGAAGTTAGTGAGCCAAATGGAGTTGTTCTCCCACAAGAACCACTCGGCTGATCCTTCTTCAATATGCCCTTCACCAACATGCAGTGTTTCCTTGATTGAATTAGCTCTCACACCATTATTTGCGTCTAGAGCCTTTGCATTGAGGGCTATCTGAAAACGGCTGTGGCGCTGAAGTTGCCTGTGAATGTGGAGTTGGTGGCATGTGAAACCCGCATGTGGAGCATTCGTTTGTGTGGGATGCTCTACCAGGTTCATTTCAGTCCTAGCCATACAAAGGGCACTAAGCATAGAGTGTGAAAACTGAGTTTCCTTGAGAGCTGCTTGGAAGCCTGATGGTGTGTGAAGTTAGTGAGCCAAATGGAGTTGTTCTCCCACAAGAACCACTCGGCTGATCCTTCTTCAATATGCTCTTCACCAACATGCAGTGTTTCCTTGATTGAATTAGCTCTCACACCAATATTTGCGTCTAGAGCCTTTGCATTGAGGGCTATCTGAAAACGGCTGTGGCGCTGAAGTTGCCTGTGAATGTGGAGTTGGTGGCATGTGAAACCCGCATGTGGAGCATTCGTTTGTGTGGCATGCTCTACCAGGTTCATTTCAGTCCTAGCCATACAAAGAGCACTAAGCATAGAGTGTGAAAACTGAGTTTCCTTGAGAGCTGCTTGGAAGCCTGATGGTGTGTGAAGTTAGTGAGCCAAATGGAGTTGTTCTCCCACAAGAACCACTCGGCTGATCCTTCTTCAATATGCCCTTCACCAACATGCAGTGTTTCCTTGATTGAATTAGCTCTCACACCAATATTTGCGTCTAGAGCCTTTGCATTGAGGGCTATCTGAAAACGGCTGTGACGCTGAAGTTGCCTGTGAATGTGGAGTTGGTGGCATGTGAAACCCGCATGTGGAGCATTCGTTTGTGTGGGATGCTCTACCAGGTTGATTCCTAGATAATGCACTCAAAGGGCACTAAGCATAGAGTGTGAAAACTGAGTTTCCTTGAGAGCTGCTTGGAAGCCTGATGGTGTGTGAAGTTAGTGAGCCAAATGGAGTTGTTCTCCCACAAGAACCACTCGGCTGATCCTTCTTCAATATGCCCTTCACCAACATGCAGTGTTTCCTTGATTGAATTAGCTCTCACACCAATATTTGCGTCTAGAGCCTTTGCATTGAGGGCTATCTGAAAACGGCTGTGGCGCTGAAGTTGCCTGTGAATGTGGAGTTGGTGGCATGTGAAACCCGCATGTGGAGCATTCGTTTGTGTGGGATGCTTTACCAGGTTCATTTCAGTCCTCGCCATACAAAGGGCACTAAGCATAGAGTGTGAAAACTGAGTTTCCTTGAGAGCTGCTTGGAAGCCTGATGGTGTGTGAAGCTAGTGAGCCAAATGGAGTTGTTCTCCCACAAGAACCACTCGGCTGATCCTTCTTCAATATGCCCTTCACCAACATGCAGTGTTTCCTTGATTGAATTAGCTCTCACACCAATATTTGCGTCTAGAGCCTTTGCATTGAGGGCTATCTGAAAACGGCTGTGGCGCTGAAGTTGCCTGTGAATGTGGAGTTGGTGGCATGTGAAACCCGCATGTGGAGCATTCGTTTGTGTGGGATGCTCTACCAGGTTCATTTCAGTCCTAGCCATACAAAGGGCACTAAGCATAGAGTGTGAAAACTGAGTTTCCTTGAGAGCTGCTTGGAAGCCTGATGGTGTGTGAAGTTAGTGAGCCAAATGGAGTTGTTCTCCCACAAGAACCACTCGGCTGATCCTTCTTCCATATGCCCTTCACCAACATGCAGTGTTTCCTTGATTGAATTAGCTCTCACACCAATATTTGCGTCTAGAGCCTATGCATTGAGGGCTATCTGAAAACGGCTGTGGCGCTGAAGTTGCCTGTGAATGTGGAGTTGGTGGCATGTGAAACCCGCATGTGGAGCATTCGTTTGTGTGGGATGCTCTACCATGTTCATTCCTAGATAATGCACTCAAAGAGCACTAAGCATAGAGTGTGAAAACTGAGTTTCCTTGAGAGCTGCTTGGAAGCCTGATGGTGTGTGAAGTTAGTGAGCCAAATGGAGTTGTTCTCCCACAAGAACCACTCGGCTGATCCTTCTTCAATATGCCCTTCACCAACATGCAGTGTTTCCTTGATTGAATTAGCTCTCACACCAATATTTGCGTCTAGAGCCTTTGCATTGAGGGCTATCTGAAAACGGCTGTGGCGCTGAAGTTGCCTGTGAATGTGGAGTTGGTGGCATGTGAAACCCGCATGTGGAGCATTCGTTTGTGTGGCATGCTCTACCAGGTTCATTTCAGTCCTAGCCATACAAAGAGCACTAAGCATAGAGTGTGAAGACTGAGTTTCCTTGAGAGCTGCTTGGAAGCCTGATGGTGTGTGAAGTTAGTGAGCCAAATGGAGTTGTTCTCCCACAAGAACCACTCGGCTGATCCTTCTTCAATATGCTCTTCACCAACATGCAGTGTTTCCTTGATTGAATTAGCTCTCACACCAATATTTGCGTCTAGAGCCTTTGCATTGAGGGCTATCTGAAAACGGCTGTGGCGCTGAAGTTGCCTGTGAATGTGGAGTTGGTGGCATGTGAAACCCGCATGTGGAGCATGCGTTTGTGTGGGATGCTCTACCAGGTTCATTCCTAGATAATGGACTCAAAGGGCACTAAGCATAGAGTGTGAAAACTGAGTTTCCTTGAGAGCTGCTTGGAAGCCTGATGGTGTGTGAAGTTAGTGAGCCAAATGGAGTTGTTCTCCGACAAGAACCACTCGACTTATCCTTCTTCAATATGCCCTTCACCAACATGCAGTGTTTCCTTGATTGAATTAGCTCTCACACCAATATTTGCGTCTAGAGCCTTTGCATTGAGGGCTATCTGAAAACGGCTGTGGCGCTGAAGTTGCCTGTGAATGTGGAGTTGGTGGCATGTGAAACCCGCATGTGGAGCATTCGTTTGTGTGGGATGCTCTACCAGGTTCATTTCAGTCCTAGCCATACAAAGGGCACTAAGCATAGAGTGTGAAAACTGAGTTTCCTTGAGAGCTGCTTGGAAGCCTGATGGTGTGTGAAGTTAGTGAGCCAAATGGAGTTGTTCTCCCACAAGAACCACTCGGCTGATCCTTCTTCAATATGCCCTTCACCAACATGCAGTGTTTCCTTGATTGAATTAGCTCTCACACCAATATTTGCGTCTAGAGCCTTTGCATTGAGGGCTATCTGAAAACGGCTGTGGCGCTGAAGTTGCCTGTGAATGTGGAGTTGGTGGCATGTGAAACCCGCATGTGGAGCATTCGTTTGTGTGGGATGCTGAGCAAGCTTCATTTCAGTCCTAGGCACACAAAGAGCACTAAGCATAGAGTGTGAAAACTGAGTTTCCTTGAGAGCTGCTTGGAAGCCTGATGGTGTGTGAAGTTAGTGAGCCAAATGGAGTTGTTCTCCCACAAGAACCACTCGGCTGATCCTTCTTCAATATGCCCTTCACCAACATGCAGTGTTTCCTTGATTGAATTAGCTCTCACACCAATATTTGCGTCTAGAGCCTTTGCATTGAGGGCTATCTGAAAACGGCTGTGGCGCTGAAGTTGCCTGTGAATGTGGAGTTGGTGGCATGTGAAACCCGCATGTGGAGCATTCATTTGTGTGGGATGCTCTACCAGGTTCATTTCAGTCCTAGGCACACAAAGAGCACTAAGCATAGAGTGTGAAAACTGAGTTTCCTTGAGAGCTGCTTGGAAGCCTGATGGTGTGTGAAGTTAGTGAGCCAAATGGAGTTGTTATCCCACAAGAACCACTCGGTTGATCCTTCTTCAATATGCCCTTCACCAGCATGCAGTGTTTCCTTGATTGAATTAGCTCTCACACCAATATTTGCGTCTAGAGCCTTTGCATTGAGGGCTATCTGAAAACGGCTGTGGCGCTGAAGTTGCCTGTGAATGTGGAGTTGGTGGCATGTGAAACCCGCATGTGGAGCTTTCGTTTGTGTGGGATGCTGACCAAGCTTCATTTCAGTCCTAAGCACACAAAGAGCACTAAGCATAGAGTGTGAAAACTGAGTTTCCTTGAGAGCTGCTTGGAAGCCTGATGGTGTGTGAAGTTAGTGAGCCAAATGGAGTTGTTCTCCCACAAGAACCACTCGGCTGATCCTTCTTCAATATGCCCTTCACCAACATGCAGTGTTTCCTTGATTGAATTAGCTCTCACACCAATATTTGCGTCTAGAGCCTTTGCATTGAGGGCTATCTGAAAACGGCTGTGGCGCTGAAGTTGCCTGTGAATGTGGAGTTGGTGGCATGTGAAACCCGCATGTGGAGCATTCGTTTGTGTGGGATGCTCTACCAGGTTCATTTCAGTCCTAGCCATACAAAGGGCACTAAGCATAGAGTGTGAAAACTGAGTTTCCTTGAGAGCTGCTTGGAAGCCTGATGGTGTGTGAAGTTAGTGAGCCAAATGGAGTTGTTCTCCCACAAGAACCACTCGGCTGATCCTTCTTCAATATGCCCTTCACCAACATGCAGTGTTTCCTTGATTGAATTAGCTCTCACACCAATATTTGCGTCTAGAGCCTTTGCATTGAGGGCTATCTGAAAACGGCTGTGGCGCTGAAGTTGCCTGTGAATGTGGAGTTGGTGGCATGTGAAACCCGCATGTGGAGCATTTGTTTGTATGGGATGCTCTACCAGGTTCATTTCAGTCCTAGCCATACAAAGGGCACTAAGCATAGAGTGTGAAAACTGAGTTTCCTTGAGAGCTGCTTGGAAGCCTGATGGTGTGTGAAGTTAGTGAGCCAAATGGAGTTGTTCTCCCACAAGAACCACTCGGCTGATCCTTCTTCAATATGCCCTTCACCAACATGCAGTGTTTCCTTGATTGAATTAGCTCTCACACCAATATTTGCGTCTAGAGCCTTTGCATTGAGGGCTATCTGAAAACGGCTGTGGCGCTGAAGTTGCCTGTGAATGTGGAGTTGGTGGCATGTGAAACCCGCATGTGGAGCATTCGTTTGTGTGGGATGCTCTACCAGGTTCATTCCTAGATAATGCACTCAAAGGGCACTAAGCATAGAGTGTGAAAACTGAGTTTCCTTGAGAGCTGCTTGGAAGCCTGATGGTGTGTGAAGTTAGTGAGCCAAATGGAGTTGTTCTCCCACAAGAACCACTCGGCTGATCCTTCTTCAATATGCCCTTCACCAACATGCAGTGTTTCCTTGATTGAATTAGCTCTCACACCAATATTTGCGTCTAGAGCCTTTGCATTGAGGGCTATCTGAAAACGGCTATGGCGCTGAAGTTGCCTGTGAATGTGGAGTTGGTGGCATGTGAAACCCGCATGTGGAGCATTTGTTTGTGTGGGATGCTCTACCAGGTTCATTACAGTCCTAGCCATACAAAGGGCACTAAGCATAGAGTGTGAAAACTGAGTTTCCTTGAGAGCTGCTTGGAAGCCTGATGGTGTGTGAAGTTAGTGAGCCAAATGGAGTTGTTCTCCCACAAGAACCACTCGGCTGATCCTTCTTCAATATGCCCTTCACCAACATGCAGTGTTTCCTTGATTGAATTAGCTCTCACACCAATATTTGCGTCTAGAGCCTTTGCATTGAGGGCTATCTGAAAACGGCTGTGGCGCTGAAGTTGCCTGTGAATGTGGAGTTGGTGGCATGTGAAACCCGCATGTGGAGCATTCGTTTGTGTGGGATGCTCTACCAGGTTCATTTCAGTCCTAGCCATACAAAGGGCACTAAGCATAGAGTGTGAAAACTGAGTTTCCTTGAGAGCTGCTTGGAAGCCTGATGGTGTGTGAAGTTAGTGAGCCAAATGGAGTTGTTCTCCCACAAGAACCACTCGGCTGATCCTTCTTCAATATGCCCTTCACCAACATGCAGTGTTTCCTTGATTGAATTAGCTCTCACACCAATATTTGCGTCTAGAGCCTTTGCATTGAGGGCTATCTGAAAACGGCTGTGGCGCTGAAGTTGCCTGTGAATGTGGAGTTGGTGGCATGTGAAACCCGCATGTGGAGCATTTGTTTGTATGGGATGCTCTACCAGGTTCATTTCAGTCCTAGCCATACAAAGGGCACTAAGCATAGAGTGTGAAAACTGAGTTTCCTTGACAGCTGCTTGGAAGCCTGATGGTGTGTGAAGTTAGTGAGCCAAATGGAGTTGTTCTCCCACAAGAACCACTCGGCTGATCCTTCTTCAATATGCCCTTCACCAACATGCAGTGTTTCCTTGATTGAATTAGCTCTCACACCAATATTTGCGTCTAGAGCCTTTGCATTGAGGGCTATCTGAAAACGGCTGTGGCGCTGAAGTTGCCTGTGAATGTGGAGTTGGTGGCATGTGAAACCCGCATGTGGAGCATTCGTTTGTGTGGGATGCTCTACCAGGTTCATTCCTAGATAATGCACTCAAAGGGCACTAAGCATAGAGTGTGAAAACTGAGTTTCCTTGAGAGCTGCTTGGAAGCCTGATGGTGTGTGAAGTTAGTGAGCCAAATGGAGTTGTTCTCCCACAAGAACCACTCGGCTGATCCTTCTTCAATATGCCCTTCACCAACATGCAGTGTTTCCTTGATTGAATTAGCTCTCACACCAATATTTGCGTCTAGAGCCTTTGCATTGAGGGCTATCTGAAAACGGCTATGGCGCTGAAGTTGCCTGTGAATGTGGAGTTGATGGCATGTGAAACCCGCATGTGGAGCATTTGTTTGTGTGGGATGCTCTACCAGGTTCATTACAGTCCTAGCCATACAAAGGGCACTAAGCATAGAGTGTGAAAACTGAGTTTCCTTGAGAGCTGCTTGGAAGCCTGATGGTGTGTGAAGTTAGTGAGCCAAATGGAGTTGTTCTCCCACAAGAACCACTCGGCTGATCCTTCTTCAATATGCCCTTCACCAACATGCAGTGTTTCCTTGATTGAATTAGCTCTCACACCAATATTTGCGTCTAGAGCCTTTGCATTGAGGGCTATCTGAAAACGGCTGTGGCGCTGAAGTTGCCTGTGAATGTGGAGTTGGTGGCATGTGAAACCCGCATGTGGAGCATTCGTTTGTGTGGGATGCTCTACCAGGTTCATTTCAGTCCTAGCCATACAAAGGGCACTAAGCATAGAGTGTGAAAACTGAGTTTCCTTGAGAGCTGCTTGGAAGCCTGATGGTGTGTGAAGTTAGTGAGCCAAATGGAGTTGTTCTCCCACAAGAACCACTCGGCTGATCCTTCTTCCATATGCCCTTCACCAACATGCAGTGTTTCCTTGATTGAATTAGCTCTCACACCAATATTTGCGTCTAGAGCCTATGCATTGAAGGCTATCTGAAAACGGCTGTGGCACTGAAGTTGCCTGTGAATGTGGAGTTGGTGGCATGTGAAACCCGCATGTGGAGCATTCGTTTGTGTGGGATGCTCTACCATGTTCATTCCTAGATAATGCACTCAAAGAGCACTAAGCATAGAGTGTGAAAACTGAGTTTCCTTGAGAGCTGCTTGGAAGCCTGATGGTGTGTGAAGTTAGTGAGCCAAATGGAGTTGTTCTCCCACAAGAACCACTCGGCTGATCCTTCTTCAATATGCTCTTCACCAACATGCAGTGTTTCCTTGATTGAATTAGCTCTCACACCAATATTTGCGTCTAGAGCCTTTGCATTGAGGGCTATCTGAAAACGGCTGTGGCGCTGAAGTTGCCTGTGAATGTGGAGTTGGTGGCATGTGAAACCCGCATGTGGAGCATTCGTTTGTGTGGCATGCTCTACCAGGTTCATTTCAGTCCTAGCCATACAAAGAGCACTAAGCATAGAGTGTGAAAACTGAGTTTCCTTGAGAGCTGCTTGGAAGCCTGATGGTGTGTGAAGTTAGTGAGCCAAATGGAGTTGTTCTCCCACAAGAACCACTCGGCTGATCCTTCTTCAATATGCCCTTCACCAACATGCAGTGTTTCCTTGATTGAATTAGCTCTCACACCAATATTTGCGTCTAGAGCCTTTGCATTGAGGGCTATCTGAAAACGGCTGTGGCGCTGAAGTTGCCTGTGAATGTGGAGTTGGTGGCATGTGAAACCCGCATGTGGAGCATTCGTTTGTGTGGGATGCTCTACCAGGTTGATTCCTAGATAATGCACTCAAAGGGCACTAAGCATAGAGTGTGAAAACTGAGTTTCCTTGAGAGCTGCTTGGAAGCCTGATGGTGTGTGAAGCTAGTGAGCCAAATGGAGTTGTTCTCCCACAAGAACCACTCGGCTGATCCTTCTTCAATATGCCCTTCACCAACATGCAGTGTTTCCTTGATTGAATTAGCTCTCACACCAATATTTGCGTCTAGAGCCTTTGCATTGAGGGCTATCTGAAAACGGCTGTGGCGCTGAAGTTGCCTGTGAATGTGGAGTTGGTGGCATGTGAAACCCGCATGTGGAGCATTCGTTTGTGTGGGATGCTCCACCAGGTTCATTTCAGTCCTAGCCATACAAAGGGCACTAAGCATAGAGTGTGAAAACTGAGTTTCCTTGAGAGCTGCTTGGAAGCCTGATGGTGTGTGAAGTTAGTGAGCCAAATGGAGTTGTTCTCCCACAAGAACCACTCGGCTGATCCTTCTTCCATATGCCCTTCACCAACATGCAGTGTTTCCTTGATTGAATTAGCTCTCACACCAATATTTGCGTCTAGAGCCTATGCATTGAAGGCTATCTGAAAACGGCTGTGGCGCTGAAGTTGCCTGTGAATGTGGAGTTGGTGGCATGTGAAACCCGCATGTGGAGCATTCGTTTGTGTGGGATGCTCTACCATGTTCATTCCTAGATAATGCACTCAAAGAGCACTAAGCATAGAGTGTGAAAACTGAGTTTCCTTGAGAGCTGCTTGGAAGCCTGATGGTGTGTGAAGTTAGTGAGCCAAATGGAGTTGTTCTCCCACAAGAACCACTCGGCTGATCCTTCTTCAATATGCTCTTCACCAACATGCATTGTTTCCTTGATTGAATTAGCTCTCACACCAATATTTGCGTCTAGAGCCTTTGCATTGAGGGCTATCTGAAAACGGCTGTGGCGCTGAAGTTGCCTGTGAATGTGGAGTTGGTGGCATGTGAAACCCGCATGTGGAGCATTCGTTTGTGTGGCATGCTCTACCAGGTTCATTTCAGTCCTAGCCATACAAAGAGCACTAAGCATAGAGTGTGAAAACTGAGTTTCCTTGAGAGCTGCTTGGAAGCCTGATGGTGTGTGAAGTTAGTGAGCCAAATGGAGTTGTTCTCCCACAAGAACCACTCGGCTGATCCTTCTTCAATATGCCCTTCACCAACATGCAGTGTTTCCTTGATTGAATTAGCTCTCACACCAATATTTGCGTCTAGAGCCTTTGCATTGAGGGCTATCTGAAAACGGCTGTGACGCTGAAGTTGCCTGTGAATGTGGAGTTGGTGGCATGTGAAACCCGCATGTGGAGCATTCGTTTGTGTGGGATGCTCTACCAGGTTGATTCCTAGATAATGCACTCAAAGGGCACTAAGCATAGAGTGTGAAAACTGAGTTTCCTTGAGAGCTGCTTGGAAGCCTGATGGTGTGTGAAGCTAGTGAGCCAAATGGAGTTGTTCTCCCACAAGAACCACTCGGCTGATCCTTCTTCAATATGCCCTTCACCAACATGCAGTGTTTCCTTGATTGAATTAGCTCTCACACCAATATTTGCGTCTAGAGCCTTTGCATTGAGGGCTATCTGAAAACGGCTGTGGCGCTGAAGTTGCCTGTGAATGTGGAGTTGGTGGCATGTGAAACCCGCATGTGGAGCATTCGTTTGTGTGGGATGCTTTACCAGGTTCATTTCAGTCCTCGCCATACAAAGGGCACTAAGCATAGAGTGTGAAAACTGAGTTTCCTTGAGAGCTGCTTGGAAGCCTGATGGTGTGTGAAGCTAGTGAGCCAAATGGAGTTGTTCTCCCACAAGAACCACTCGGCTGATCCTTCTTCAATATGCCCTTCACCAACATGCAGTGTTTCCTTGATTGAATTAGCTCTCACACCAATATTTGCGTCTAGAGCCTTTGCATTGAGGGCTATCTGAAAACGGCTGTGGCGCTGAAGTTGCCTGTGAATGTGGAGTTGGTGGCATGTGAAACCCGCATGTGGAGCATTCGTTTGTTTGGGATGCTTTACCAGGTTCATTTCAGTCCTCGCCATACAAAGGGCACTAAGCATAGAGTGTGAAAACTGAGTTTCCTTGAGAGCTGCTTGGAAGCCTGATGGTGTGTGAAGCTAGTGAGCCAAATGGAGTTGTTCTCCCACAAGAACCACTCGGCTGATCCTTCTTCAATATGCCCTTCACCAACATGCAGTGTTTCCTTGATTGAATTAGCTCTCACACCAATATTTGCGTCTAGAGCCTTTGCATTGAGGGCTATCTGAAAACGGCTGTGGCGCTGAAGTTGCCTGTGAATGTGGAGTTGGTGGCATGTGAAACCCGCATGTGGAGCATTCGTTTGTGTGGGATGCTCTACCAGGTTCATTCCTAGATAATGCACTCAAAGGGCACTAAGCATAGAGTGTGAAAACTGAGTTTCCTTGAGAGCTGCTTGGAAGCCTGATGGTGTGTGAAGTTAGTGAGCCAAATGGAGTTGTTCTCCCACAAGAACCACTCGGCTGATCCTTCTTCAATATGCCCTTCACCAACATGCAGTGTTTCCTTGATTGAATTAGCTCTCACACCAATATTTGCGTCTAGAGCCTTTGCATTGAGGGCTATCTGAAAACGGCTGTGGCGCTGAAGTTGCCTGTGAATGTGGAGTTGGTGGCATGTGAAACCCGCATGTGGAGCATTCGTTTGTGTGGGATGCTGACCAAGCTTCATTTCAGTCCTAGGCACACAAAGAGCACTAAGCATAGAGTGTGAAAACTGAGTTTCCTTGAGAGCTGCTTGGAAGCCTGATGGTGTGTGAAGTTAGTGAGCCAAATGGAGTTGTTCTCCCACAAGAACCACTCGGCTGATCCTTCTTCAATATGCCCTTCACCAACATGCAGTGTTTCCTTGATTGAATTAGCTCTCACACCAATATTTGCGTCTAGAGCCTTTGCATTGAGGGCTATCTGAAAACGGCTGTGGCGCTGAAGTTGCCTGTGAATGTGGAGTTGGTGGCATGTGAAACCCGCATGTGGAGCATTCGTTTGTGTGGGATGCTCTACCAGGTTCATTTCAGTCCTAGGCACTCAAAGGGCACTAAGCATAGAGTGTGAAAACTGAGTTTCCTTGAGAGCTGCTTGGAAGCCTGATGGTGTGTGAAGTTAGTGAGCCAAATGGAGTTGTTCTCCCACAAGAACCACTCGGCTGATCCTTCTTCAATATGCCCTTCACCAACATGCAGTGTTTCCTTGATTGAATTAGCTCTCACACCAATATTTGCGTCTAGAGCCTTTGCATTGAGGGCTATCTGAAAACGGCTGTGGCGCTCAAGTTGCCTGTGAATGTGGAGTTGGTGGCATGTGAAACCCGCATGTGGAGCATTCGTTTGTGTGGGATGCTCTACCAGGTTCATTTCAGTCCTAGGCATACAAAGGGCACTAAGCATAGAGTGTGAAAACTGAGTTTCCTTGAGAGCTGCTTGGAAGCCTGATGGTGTGTGAAGTTAGTGAGCCAAATGGAGTTGTTCTCCCACAAGAACCACTCGGCTGATCCTTCTTCAATATGCAATTCACCAACATGCAGTGTTTCCTTGATTGAATTAGCTCTCACACCAATATTTGCGTCTAGAGCCTTTGCATTGAGGGCTATCTGAAAACGGTTGTGGCGCTGAAGTTGCCTGTGAATGTGGAGTTGGTGGCATGTGAAACCCGCATGTGGAGCATTCGTTTGTGTGGGATGCTCTACCAGGTTCATTTCAGTCCTAGGCACTCAAAGGGCACTAAGCATAGAGTGTGAAAACTGAGTTTCCTTGAGAGCTGCTTGGAAGCCTGATGGTGTGTGAAGTTAGTGAGCCAAATGGAGTTGTTCTCCCACAAGAACCACTCGGCTGATCCTTCTTCAATATGCCCTTCACCAACATGCAGTGTTTCCTTGATTGAATTAGCTCTCACACCAATATTTGCGTCTAGAGCCTTTGCATTGAGGGCTATCTGAAAACGGCTGTGACGCTGAAGTTGCCTGTGAATGTGGAGTTGGTGGCATGTGAAACCCGCATGTGGAGCATTCGTTTGTGTGGGATGCTCTACCAGGTTCATTGCAGTCCTAGCCATACAAAGGGCACTAAGCATAGAGTGTGAAAACTGAGTTTCCTTGAGAGCTGCTTGGAAGCCTGATGGTGTGTGAAGCTAGTGAGCCAAATGGAGTTGTTCTCCCACAAGAACCACTCGGCTGATCCTTCTTCCATATGCCCTTCACCAACATGCAGTGTTTCCTTGATTGAATTAGCTCTCACACCAATATTTGCGTCTAGAGCCTTTGCATTGAGGGCTATCTGAAAACGGCTGTGGCGCTGAAGTTGCCTGTGAATGTGGAGTTGGTGGCATGTGAAACCCGCATGTGGAGCATTCGTTTGTGTGGGATGCTCTACCAGGTTCATTTCAGTCCTCGCCATACAAAGGGCACTAAGCATAGAGTGTGAAAACTGAGTTTCCTTGAGAGCTGCTTGGAAGCCTGATGGTGTGTGAAGCTAGTGAGCCAAATGGAGTTGTTCTCCCACAAGAACCACTCGGCTGATCCTTCTTCAATATGCCCTTCACCAACATGCAGTGTTTCCTTGATTGAATTAGCTCTCACACCAATATTTGCGTCTAGAGCCTTTGCATTGAGGGCTATCTGAAAACGGCTGTGGCGCTGAAGTTGCCTGTGAATGTGGAGTTGGTGGCATGTGAAACCCGCATGTGGAGCATTCGTTTGTGTGGGATGCTCTACCAGGTTCATTCCTAGATAATGCACTCAAAGGGCACTAAGCATAGAGTGTGAAAACTGAGTTTCCTTGAGAGCTGCTTGGAAGCCTGATGGTGTGTGAAGTTAGTGAGCCAAATGGAGTTGTTCTCCCACAAGAACCACTCGGCTGATCCTTCTTCAATATGCCCTTCACCAACATGCAGTGTTTCCTTGATTGAATTAGCTCTCACACCAATATTTGCGTCTAGAGCCTTTGCATTGAGGGCTATCTGAAAACGGCTGTGGCGCTGAAGTTGCCTGTGAATGTGGAGTTGGTGGCATGTGAAACCCGCATGTGGAGCATTCGTTTGTGTGGGATGCTCTACCAGGTTCATTTCAGTCCTAGCCATACAAAGGGCACTAAGCATAGAGTGTGAAAACTGAGTTTCCTTGAGAGCTGCTTGGAAGCCTGATGGTGTGTGAAGTTAGTGAGCCAAATGGAGTTGTTCTCCCACAAGAACCACTCGGCTGATCCTTCTTCAATATGCCCTTCACCAACATGCAGTGTTTCCTTGATTGAATTAGCTCTCACACCAATATTTGCGTCTAGAGCCTTTGCATTGAGGGCTATCTGAAAACGGCTGTGGCGCTGAAGTTGCCTGTGAATGTGGAGTTGGTGGCATGTGAAACCCGCATGTGGAGCATTTGTTTGTATGGGATGCTCTACCAGGTTCATTTCAGTCCTAGCCATACAAAGGGCACTAAGCATAGAGTGTGAAAACTGAGTTTCCTTGAGAGCTGCTTGGAAGCCTGATGGTGTGTGAAGTTAGTGAGCCAAATGGAGTTGTTCTCCCACAAGAACCACTCGGCTGATCCTTCTTCAATATGCCCTTCACCAACATGCAGTGTTTCCTTGATTGAATTAGCTCTCACACCAATATTTGCGTCTAGAGCCTTTGCATTGAGGGCTATCTGAAAACGGCTGTGGCGCTGAAGTTGCCTGTGAATGTGGAGTTGGTGGCATGTGAAACCCGCATGTGGAGCATTCGTTTGTGTGGGATGCTCTACCAGGTTCATTCCTAGATAATGCACTCAAAGGGCACTAAGCATAGAGTGTGAAAACTGAGTTTCCTTGAGAGCTGCTTGGAAGCCTGATGGTGTGTGAAGTTAGTGAGCCAAATGGAGTTGTTCTCCCACAAGAACCACTCGGCTGATCCTTCTTCAATATGCCCTTCACCAACATGCAGTGTTTCCTTGATTGAATTAGCTCTCACACCAATATTTGCGTCTAGAGCCTTTGCATTGAGGGCTATCTGAAAACAGCTATGGCGCTGAAGTTGCCTGTGAATGTGGAGTTGGTGGCATGTGAAACCCGCATGTGGAGCATTTGTTTGTGTGGGATGCTCTACCAGGTTCATTACAGTCCTAGCCATACAAAGGGCACTAAGCATAGAGTGTGAAAACTGAGTTTCCTTGAGAGCTGCTTGGAAGCCTGATGGTGTGTGAAGTTAGTGAGCCAAATGGAGTCGTTCTCCCACAAGAACCACTCGGCTGATCCTTCTTCAATATGCCCTTCACCAACATGCAGTGTTTCCTTGATTGAATTAGCTCTCACACCAATATTTGCGTCTAGAGCCTTTGCATTGAGGGCTATCTGAAAACGGCTGTGGCGCTGAAGTTGCCTGTGAATGTGGAGTTGGTGGCATGTGAAACCCGCATGTGGAGCATTCGTTTGTGTGGGATGCTCTACCAGGTTCATTTCAGTCCTAGCCATACAAAGGGCACTAAGCATAGAGTGTGAAAACTGAGTTTCCTTGAGAGCTGCTTGGAAGCCTGATGGTGTGTGAAGTTAGTGAGCCAAATGGAGTTGTTCTCCCACAAGAACCACTCGGCTGATCCTTCTTCCATATGCCCTTCACCAACATGCAGTGTTTCCTTGATTGAATTAGCTCTCACACCAATATTTGCGTCTAGAGCCTATGCATTGAAGGCTATCTGAAAACGGCTGTGGCGCTGAAGTTGCCTGTGAATGTGGAGTTGGTGGCATGTGAAACCCGCATGTGGAGCATTCGTTTGTGTGGGATGCTCTACCATGTTCATTCCTAGATAATGCACTCAAAGAGCACTAAGCATAGAGTGTGAAAACTGAGTTTCCTTGAGAGCTGCTTGGAAGCCTGATGGTGTGTGAAGTTAGTGAGCCAAATGGAGTTGTTCTCCCACAAGAACCACTCGGCTGATCCTTCTTCAATATGCTCTTCACCAACATGCAGTGTTTCCTTGATTGAATTAGCTCTCACACCAATATTTGCGTCTAGAGCCTTTGCATTGAGGGCTATCTGAAAACGGCTGTGACGCTGAAGTTGCCTGTGAATGTGGAGTTGGTGGCATGTGAAACCCGCATGTGGAGCATTCGTTTGTGTGGCATGCTCTACCAGGTTCATTTCAGTCCTAGCCATACAAAGAGCACTAAGCATAGAGTGTGAAAACTGAGTTTCCTTGAGAGCTGCTTGGAAGCCTGATGGTGTGTGAAGCTAGTGAGCCAAATGGAGTTGTTCTCCCACAAGAACCACTCGGCTGATCCTTCTTCAATATGCCCTTCACCAACATGCAGTGTTTCCTTGATTGAATTAGCTCTCACACCAATATTTGCGTCTAGAGCCTTTGCATTGAGGGCTATCTGAAAACGGCTGTGGCGCTGAAGTTGCCTGTGAATGTGGAGTTGGTGGCATGTGAAACCCGCATGTGGAGCATTCGTTTGTGTGGGATGCTTTACCAGGTTCATTTCAGTCCTCGCCATACAAAGGGCACTAAGCATAGAGTGTGAAAACTGAGTTTCCTTGAGAGCTGCTTGGAAGCCTGATGGTGTGTGAAGCTAGTGAGCCAAATGGAGTTGTTCTCCCACAAGAACCACTCGGCTGATCCTTCTTCAATATGCCCTTCACCAACATGCAGTGTTTCCTTGATTGAATTAGCTCTCACACCAATATTTGCGTCTAGAGCCTTTGCATTGAGGGCTATCTGAAAACGGCTGTGGCGCTGAAGTTGCCTGTGAATGTGGAGTTGGTGGCATGTGAAACCCGCATGTGGAGCATTCGTTTGTGTGGGATGCTTTACCAGGTTCATTTCAGTCCTCGCCATACAAAGGGCACTAAGCATAGAGTGTGAAAACTGAGTTTCCTTGAGAGCTGCTTGGAAGCCTGATGGTGTGTGAAGCTAGTGAGCCAAATGGAGTTGTTCTCCCACAAGAACCACTCGGCTGATCCTTCTTCAATATGCCCTTCACCAACATGCAGTGTTTCCTTGATTGAATTAGCTCTCACACCAATATTTGCGTCTAGAGCCTTTGCATTGAGGGCTATCTGAAAACGGCTGTGGCGCTGAAGTTGCCTGTGAATGTGGAGTTGGTGGCATGTGAAACCCGCATGTGGAGCATTCGTTTGTGTGGGATGCTCTACCAGGTTCATTCCTAGATAATGCACTCAAAGGGCACTAAACATAGAGTGTGGAAACTGAGTTTCCTTGAGAGCTGCTTGGAAGCCTGATGGTGTGTGAAGTTAGTGAGCCAAATGGAGTTGTTCTCCCACAAGAACCACTCGGCTGATCCTTCTTCAATATGCCCTTCACCAACATGCAGTGTTTCCTTGATTGAATTAGCTCTCACACAAATATTTGCGTCTAGAGCCTTTGCATTGAGGGCTATCTGAAAACGGCTGTGGCGCTGAAGTTGCCTGTGAATGTGGAGTTGGTGGCATGTGAAACCCGCATGTGGAGCATTCGTTTGTGTGGCATGCTCTACCAGGTTCATTTCAGTCCTAGCCATACAAAGAGCACTAAGCATAGAGTGTGAAAACTGAGTTTCCTTGAGAGCTGCTTGGAAGCCTGATGGTGTGTGAAGTTAGTGAGCCAAATGGAGTTGTTCTCCCACAAGAACCACTCGGCTGATCCTTCTTCAATATGCCCTTCACCAACATGCAGTGTTTCCTTGATTGAATTAGCTCTCACACCAATATTTGCGTCTAGAGCCTTTGCATTGAGGGCTATCTGAAAACGGCTGTGGCGCTGAAGTTGCCTGTGAATGTGGAGTTGGTGGCATGTGAAACCCGCATGTGGAGCATTCGTTTGTGTGGGATGCTTTACCAGGTTCATTTCAGTCCTCGCCATACAAAGGGCACTAAGCATAGAGTGTGAAAACTGAGTTTCCTTGAGAGCTGCTTGGAAGCCTGATGGTGTGTGAAGCTAGTGAGCCAAATGGAGTTGTTCTCCCACAAGAACCACTCGGCTGATCCTTCTTCAATATGCCCTTCACCAACATGCAGTGTTTCCTTGATTGAATTAGCTCTCACACCAATATTTGCGTCTAGAGCCTTTGCATTGAGGGCTATCTGAAAACGGCTGTGGCGCTGAAGTTGCCTGTGAATGTGGAGTTGGTGGCATGTGAAACCCGCATGTGGAGCATTCGTTTGTGTGGGATGCTTTACCAGGTTCATTTCAGTCCTAGCCATACAAAGGGCACTAAGCATAGAGTGTGAAAACTGAGTTTCCTTGAGAGCTGCTTGGAAGCCTGATGGTGTGTGAAGTTAGTGAGCCAAATGGAGTTGTTCTCCCACAAGAACCACTCGGCTGATCCTTCTTCCATATGCCCTTCACCAACATGCAGTGTTTCCTTGATTGAATTAGCTCTCACACCAATATTTGCGTCTAGAGCCTATGCATTGAAGGCTATCTGAAAACGGCTGTGGCGCTGAAGTTGCCTGTGAATGTGGAGTTGGTGGCATGTGAAACCCGCATGTGGAGCATTCGTTTGTGTGGGATGCTCTACCATGTTCATTCCTAGATAATGCACTCAAAGAGCACTAAGCATAGAGTGTGAAAACTGAGTTTCCTTGAGAGCTGCTTGGAAGCCTGATGGTGTGTGAAGTTAGTGAGCCAAATGGAGTTGTTCTCCCACAAGAACCACTCGGCTGATCCTTCTTCAATATGCCCTTCACCAACATGCAGTGTTTCCTTGATTGAATTAGCTCTCACACCAATATTTGCGTCTAGAGCCTTTGCATTGAGGGCTATCTGAAAACGGCTGTGGCGCTGAAGTTGCCTGTGAATGTGGAGTTGGTGGCATGTGAAACCCGCATGTGGAGCATTCGTTTGTGTGGGATGCTCTACCAGGTTCATTTCATTCCTAGGCATACAAAGGGTCCTAAGCATAGAGTGTGAAAAATGAGTTTCCTTGAGAGCTGCTTGGAAGCCTGATGGTGTGTGAAGTTAGTGAGCCAAATGGAGTTGTTCTCCCACAAGAACCACTCGGCTGATCCTTCTTCAATATGCCCTTCACCAACATGCAGTGTTTCCTTGATTGAATTAGCTCTCACACCAATATTTGTGTCTAGAGCCTTTGCATTGAGGGCTAACTGAAAACGGCTGTGGCACTGAAGTTGCCTGTGAATGTGGAGTTGGTGGCATGTGAAACCCGCATGTGGAGCATTCGTTTGTGTGCGATGCTCACCAAGCTTCATTTCAGTCCTAGGCACTCAAAGGTCACTAAGCATAGAGTGTGAAAACTGAGTTTCCTTGAGAGCTGCTTGGAAGCCTGATGGTGTGTGAAGTTAGTGAGCCAAATGGAGTTGTTCTCCCACAAGAACCACTCGGCTGATCCTTCTTCAATATGCCCTTCACCAACATGCAGTGTTTCCTTGATTGAATTAGCTCTCACACAAATATTTGCGTCTAGAGCCTTTGCATTGAGGGCTATCTGAAAACGGCTGTGACGCTGAAGTTGCCTGTGAATGTGGAGTTGGTGGCATGTGAAACCCGCATGTGGAGCATTCGTTTATGTGGGATGCTCTACCAGGTTGATTCCTAGATAATGCACTCAAAGGGCACTAAGCATAGAGTGTGAAAACTGAGTTTCCTTGAGAGCTGCTTGGAAGCCTGATGGTGTGTGAAGCTAGTGAGCCAAATGGAGTTGTTCTCCCACAAGAACCACTCGGCTGATCCTTCTTCAATATGCCCTTCACCAACATGCAGTGTTTCCTTGATTGAATTAGCTCTCACACCAATATTTGCGTCTAGAGCCTTTGCATTGAGGGCTATCTGAAAACGGCTGTGGCGCTGAAGTTGCCTGTGAATGTGGAGTTGGTGGCATGTGAAACCCGCATGTGGAGCATTCGTTTGTGTGGGATGCTTTACCAGGTTCATTTCAGTCCTCGCCATACAAAGGGCACTAAGCATAGAGTGTGAAAACTGAGTTTCCTTGAGAGCTGCTTGGAAGCCTGATGGTGTGTGAAGCTAGTGAGCCAAATGGAGTTGTTCTCCCACAAGAACCACTCGGCTGATCCTTCTTCAATATGCCCTTCACCAACATGCAGTGTTTCCTTGATTGAATTAGCTCTCACACCAATATTTGCGTCTAGAGCCTTTGCATTGAGGGCTATCTGAAAACGGCTGTGGCGCTGAAGTTGCCTGTGAATGTGGAGTTGGTGGCATGTGAAACCCGCATGTGGAGCATTCGTTTGTGTGGGATGCTTTACCAGGTTCATTTCAGTCCTCGCCATACAAAGGGCACTAAGCATAGAGTGTGAAAACTGAGTTTCCTTGAGAGCTGCTTGGAAGCCTGATGGTGTGTGAAGCTAGTGAGCCAAATGGAGTTGTTCTCCCACAAGAACCACTCGGCTGATCCTTCTTCAATATGCCCTTCACCAACATGCAGTGTTTCCTTGATTGAATTAGCTCTCACACCAATATTTGCGTCTAGAGCCTTTGCATTGAGGGCTATCTGAAAACGGCTGTGGCGCTGAAGTTGCCTGTGAATGTGGAGTTGGTGGCATGTGAAACCCGCATGTGGAGCATTCGTTTGTGTGGGATGCTCTACCAGGTTCATTCCTAGATAATGCACTCAAAGGGCACTAAACATAGAGTGTGGAAACTGAGTTTCCTTGAGAGCTGCTTGGAAGCCTGATGGTGTGTGAAGTTAGTGAGCCAAATGGAGTTGTTCTCCCACAAGAACCACTCGGCTGATCCTTCTTCAATATGCCCTTCACCAACATGCAGTGTTTCCTTGATTGAATTAGCTCTCACACAAATATTTGCGTCTAGAGCCTTTGCATTGAGGGCTATCTGAAAACGGCTGTGGCGCTGAAGTTGCCTGTGAATGTGGAGTTGGTGGCATGTGAAACCCGCATGTGGAGCATTCGTTTGTGTGGGATGCTCTACCAGGTTCATTCCTAGATAATGCACTCAAAGAGCACTAAACATAGAGTGTGGAAACTGAGTTTCCTTGAGAGCTGCTTGGAAGCCTGATGGTGTGTGAAGTTAGTGAGCCAAATGGAGTTGTTCTCCCACAAGAACCACTCGGCTGATCCTTCTTCAATATGCCCTTCACCAACATGCAGTGTTTCCTTGATTGAATTAGCTCTCACACAAATATTTGCGTCTAGAGCCTTTGCATTGAGGGCTATCTGAAAACGGCTGTGGCGCTGAAGTTGCCTGTGAATGTGGAGTTGGTGGCATGTGAAACCCGCATGTGGAGCATTCGTTTGTGTGGCATGCTCTACCAGGTTCATTTCAGTCCTAGCCATACAAAGAGCACTAAGCATAGAGTGTGAAAACTGAGTTTCCTTGAGAGCTGCTTGGAAGCCTGATGGTGTGTGAAGTTAGTGAGCCAAATGGAGTTGTTCTCCCACAAGAACCACTCGGCTGATCCTTCTTCAATATGCCCTTCACCAACATGCAGTGTTTCCTTGATTGAATTAGCTCTCACACCAATATTTGCGTCTAGAGCCTTTGCATTGAGGGCTATCTGAAAACGGCTGTGGCGCTGAAGTTGCCTGTGAATGTGGAGTTGGTGGCATGTGAAACCCACATGTGGAGCATTCGTTTGTGTGGGATGCTTTACCAGGTTCATTTCAGTCCTCGCCATACAAAGGGCACTAAGCATAGAGTGTGAAAACTGAGTTTCCTTGAGAGCTGCTTGGAAGCCTGATGGTGTGTGAAGCTAGTGAGCCAAATGGAGTTGTTCTCCCACAAGAACCACTCGGCTGATCCTTCTTCAATATGCCCTTCACCAACATGCAGTGTTTCCTTGATTGAATTAGCTCTCACACCAATATTTGCGTCTAGAGCCTTTGCATTGAGGGCTATCTGAAAACGGCTGTGGCGCTGAAGTTGCCTGTGAATGTGGAGTTGGTGGCATGTGAAACCCGCATGTGGAGCATTCGTTTGTGTGGGATGCTCTACCAGGTTCATTCCTAGATAATGCACTCAAAGGGCACTAAACATAGAGTGTGGAAACTGAGTTTCCTTGAGAGCTGCTTGGAAGCCTGATGGTGTGTGAAGTTAGTGAGCCAAATGGAGTTGTTCTCCCACAAGAACCACTCGGCTGATCCTTCTTCAATATGCCCTTCACCAACATGCAGTGTTTCCTTGATTGAATTAGCTCTCACACAAATATTTGCGTCTAGAGCCTTTGCATTGAGGGCTATCTGAAAACGGCTGTGGCGCTGAAGTTGCCTGTGAATGTGGAGTTGGTGGCATGTGAAACCCGCATGTGGAGCATTCGTTTGTGTGGGATGCTCTACCAGGTTCATTCCTAGATAATGCACTCAAAGAGCACTAAACATAGAGTGTGGAAACTGAGTTTCCTTGAGAGCTGCTTGGAAGCCTGATGGTGTGTGAAGTTAGTGAGCCAAATGGAGTTGTTCTCCCACAAGAACCACTCGGCTGATCCTTCTTCAATATGCCCTTCACCAACATGCAGTGTTTCCTTGATTGAATTAG
The DNA here is from genome assembly GCF_030435755.1 of Ochotona princeps. Lineage (NCBI taxonomy): Eukaryota > Metazoa > Chordata > Mammalia > Lagomorpha > Ochotonidae > Ochotona > Ochotona princeps. The sequence continues at coordinate 35,909 of NW_026698730.1, read as the reverse complement.
CTCTCACACAAATATTTGCGTCTAGAGCCTTTGCATTGAGGGCTATCTGAAAACGGCTGTGGCGCTGAAGTTGCCTGTGAATGTGGAGTTGGTGGCATGTGAAACCCGCATGTGGAGCATTCGTTTGTGTGGCATGCTCTACCAGGTTCATTTCAGTCCTAGCCATACAAAGAGCACTAAGCATAGAGTGTGAAAACTGAGTTTCCTTGAGAGCTGCTTGGAAGCCTGATGGTGTGTGAAGTTAGTGAGCCAAATGGAGTTGTTCTCCCACAAGAACCACTCGGCTGATCCTTCTTCAATATGCCCTTCACCAACATGCAGTGTTTCCTTGATTGAATTAGCTCTCACACCAATATTTGCGTCTAGAGCCTTTGCATTGAGGGCTATCTGAAAACGGCTGTGGCGCTGAAGTTGCCTGTGAATGTGGAGTTGGTGGCATGTGAAACCCGCATGTGGAGCATTCGTTTGTGTGGGATGCTTTACCAGGTTCATTTCAGTCCTCGCCATACAAAGGGCACTAAGCATAGAGTGTGAAAACTGAGTTTCCTTGAGAGCTGCTTGGAAGCCTGATGGTGTGTGAAGCTAGTGAGCCAAATGGAGTTGTTCTCCCACAAGAACCACTCGGCTGATCCTTCTTCAATATGCCCTTCACCAACATGCAGTGTTTCCTTGATTGAATTAGCTCTCACACCAATATTTGCGTCTAGAGCCTTTGCATTGAGGGCTATCTGAAAACGGCTGTGGCGCTGAAGTTGCCTGTGAATGTGGAGTTGGTGGCATGTGAAACCCGCATGTGGAGCATTCGTTTGTGTGGGATGCTTTACCAGGTTCATTTCAGTCCTAGCCATACAAAGGGCACTAAGCATAGAGTGTGAAAACTGAGTTTCCTTGAGAGCTGCTTGGAAGCCTGATGGTGTGTGAAGTTAGTGAGCCAAATGGAGTTGTTCTCCCACAAGAACCACTCGGCTGATCCTTCTTCCATATGCCCTTCACCAACATGCAGTGTTTCCTTGATTGAATTAGCTCTCACACCAATATTTGCGTCTAGAGCCTATGCATTGAAGGCTATCTGAAAACGGCTGTGGCGCTGAAGTTGCCTGTGAATGTGGAGTTGGTGGCATGTGAAACCCGCATGTGGAGCATTCGTTTGTGTGGGATGCTCTACCATGTTCATTCCTAGATAATGCACTCAAAGAGCACTAAGCATAGAGTGTGAAAACTGAGTTTCCTTGAGAGCTGCTTGGAAGCCTGATGGTGTGTGAAGTTAGTGAGCCAAATGGAGTTGTTCTCCCACAAGAACCACTCGGCTGATCCTTCTTCAATATGCCCTTCACCAACATGCAGTGTTTCCTTGATTGAATTAGCTCTCACACCAATATTTGCGTCTAGAGCCTTTGCATTGAGGGCTATCTGAAAACGGCTGTGGCGCTGAAGTTGCCTGTGAATGTGGAGTTGGTGGCATGTGAAACCCGCATGTGGAGCATTCGTTTGTGTGGGATGCTCTACCAGGTTCATTTCATTCCTAGGCATACAAAGGGTCCTAAGCATAGAGTGTGAAAAATGAGTTTCCTTGAGAGCTGCTTGGAAGCCTGATGGTGTGTGAAGTTAGTGAGCCAAATGGAGTTGTTCTCCCACAAGAACCACTCGGCTGATCCTTCTTCAATATGCCCTTCACCAACATGCAGTGTTTCCTTGATTGAATTAGCTCTCACACCAATATTTGTGTCTAGAGCCTTTGCATTGAGGGCTATCTGAAAACGGCTGTGGCACTGAAGTTGCCTGTGAATGTGGAGTTGGTGGCATGTGAAACCCGCATGTGGAGCATTCGTTTGTGTGCGATGCTCACCAAGCTTCATTTCAGTCCTAGGCACTCAAAGGTCACTAAGCATAGAGTGTGAAAACTGAGTTTCCTTGAGAGCTGCTTGGAAGCCTGATGGTGTGTGAAGTTAGTGAGCCAAATGGAGTTGTTCTCCCACAAGAACCACTCGGCTGATCCTTCTTCAATATGCCCTTCACCAACATGCAGTGTTTCCTTGATTGAATTAGCTCTCACACCAATATTTGCGTCTAGAGCCTTTGCATTGAGGGCTATCTGAAAACGGCTGTGACGCTGAAGTTGCCTGTGAATGTGGAGTTGGTGGCATGTGAAACCCGCATGTGGAGCATTCGTTTGTGTGGGATGCTCTACCAGGTTGATTCCTAGATAATGCACTCAAAGGGCACTAAGCATAGAGTGTGAAAACTGAGTTTCCTTGAGAGCTGCTTGGAAGCCTGATGGTGTGTGAAGCTAGTGAGCCAAATGGAGTTGTTCTCCCACAAGAACCACTCGGCTGATCCTTCTTCAATATGCCCTTCACCAACATGCAGTGTTTCCTTGATTGAATTAGCTCTCACACCAATATTTGCGTCTAGAGCCTTTGCATTGAGGGCTATCTGAAAACGGCTGTGGCGCTGAAGTTGCCTGTGAATGTGGAGTTGGTGGCATGTGAAACCCGCATGTGGAGCATTCGTTTGTGTGGGATGCTTTACCAGGTTCATTTCAGTCCTCGCCATACAAAGGGCACTAAGCATAGAGTGTGAAAACTGAGTTTCCTTGAGAGCTGCTTGGAAGCCTGATGGTGTGTGAAGCTAGTGAGCCAAATGGAGTTGTTCTCCCACAAGAACCACTCGGCTGATCCTTCTTCAATATGCCCTTCACCAACATGCAGTGTTTCCTTGATTGAATTAGCTCTCACACCAATATTTGCGTCTAGAGCCTTTGCATTGAGGGCTATCTGAAAACGGCTGTGGCGCTGAAGTTGCCTGTGAATGTGGAGTTGGTGGCATGTGAAACCCGCATGTGGAGCATTCGTTTGTGTGGGATGCTTTACCAGGTTCATTTCAGTCCTCGCCATACAAAGGGCACTAAGCATAGAGTGTGAAAACTGAGTTTCCTTGAGAGCTGCTTGGAAGCCTGATGGTGTGTGAAGTTAGTGAGCCAAATGGAGTTGTTCTCCCACAAGAACCACTCGGCTGATCCTTCTTCAATATGCCCTTCACCAACATGCAGTGTTTCCTTGATTGAATTAGCTCTCACACCAATATTTGCGTCTAGAGCCTTTGCATTGAGGGCTATCTGAAAACGGCTGTGGCGCTGAAGTTGCCTGTGAATGTGGAGTTGGTGGCATGTGAAACCCGCATGTGGAGCATTCGTTTGTGTGGGATGCTCTACCAGGTTCATTCCTAGATAATGCACTCAAAGGGCACTAAACATAGAGTGTGGAAACTGAGTTTCCTTGAGAGCTGCTTGGAAGCCTGATGGTGTGTGAAGTTAGTGAGCCAAATGGAGTTGTTCTCCCACAAGAACCACTCGGCTGATCCTTCTTCAATATGCCCTTCACCAACATGCAGTGTTTCCTTGATTGAATTAGCTCTCACACAAATATTTGCGTCTAGAGCCTTTGCATTGAGGGCTATCTGAAAACGGCTGTGGCGCTGAAGTTGCCTGTGAATGTGGAGTTGGTGGCATGTGAAACCCGCATGTGGAGCATTCGTTTGTGTGGGATGCTGACCAAGCTTCATTTCAGTCCTAGCCATACAAAGAGCACTAAGCATAGAGTGTGAAAACTGAGTTTCCTTGAGAGCTGCTTGGAAGCCTGATGGTGTGTGAAGTTAGTGAGCCAAATGGAGTTGTTCTCCCACAAGAACCACTCGGCTGATCCTTCTTCAATATGCCCTTCACCAACATGCAGTGTTTCCTTGATTGAATTAGCTCTCACACCAATATTTGCATCTAGAGCCGTTGCATTGAGGGCTATCTGAAAACGGCTGTGGCGCTGAAGTTGCCTGTGAATGTGGAGTTGGTGGCATGTGAAACCCGCATGTGGAGCATTCGTTTGTGCGGGATGCTCTACCAGGTTCATTTCAGTCCTAGCCATACAAAGGGCACTAAGCATAGAGTGTGAAAACTGAGTTTCCTTGAGAGCTGCTTGGAAGCCTGATGTTATGTGAAGTTAGTGAGCCAAATGGAGTTGTTCTCCCACAAGAACCACTCGGCTGATCCTTCTTCAATATGCCCTTCACCAACATGCAGTGTTTCCTTGATTGAATTAGCTCTCACACCAATATTTGCGTCTAGAGCCTTTGGATTGAGGGGTATCTGAAAACGGCTGTGGCGCTGAAGTTGCCTGTGAATGTGGAGTTGGTGGCATGTGAAACCCGCATGTGGAGCATTCGTTTGTGTGGGATGCTGACCAAGCTTCATTTCAGTCCTAGGCACACAAAGAGCACTAAGCATAGAGTGTGAAAACTGAGTTTCCTTGAGAGCTGCTTGGAAGCCTGATGGTGTGTGAAGTTAGTGAGCCAAATGGAGTTGTTCTCCCACAAGAACCACTCGGCTGATCCTTCTTCAATATGCCCTTCACCAACATGCAGTGTTTCCTTGATTGAATTAGCTCTCACACCAATATTTGCGTCTAGAGCCTTTGCATTGAGGGCTATCTGAAAACGGCTGTGGCGCTGAAGTTGCCTGTGAATGTGGAGTTGGTGGCATGTGAAACCCGCATGTGGAGCATTCGTTTGTGTGGGATGCTCTACCAGGTTCATTTCAGTCCTAGGCACTCAAAGGGCACTAAGCATAGAGTGTGAAAACTGAGTTTCCTTGAGAGCTGCTTGGAAGCCTGATGGTGTGTGAAGTTAGTGAGCCAAATGGAGTTGTTCTCCCACAAGAACCACTCAGCTGATCCTTCTTCAATATGCCCTTCACCAACATGCAGTGTTTCCTTGATTGAATTAGCTCTCACACCAATATTTGCGTCTAGAGCCTTTGCATTGAGGGCTATCTGAAAACGGCTGTGGCGCTCAAGTTGCCTGTGAATGTGGAGTTGGTGGCATGTGAAACCCGCATGTGGAGCATTCGTTTGTGTGGGATGCTCTACCAGGTTCATTTCAGTCCTAGGCACTCAAAGGGCACTAAGCATAGAGTGTGAAAACTGAGTTTCCTTGAGAGCTGCTTGGAAGCCTGATGGTGTGTGAAGTTAGTGAGCCAAATGGAGTTGTTCTCCCACAAGAACCACTCGGCTGATCCTTCTTCAATATGCCCTTCACCAACATGCAGTGTTTCCTTGATTGAATTAGCTCTCACACCAATATTTGCGTCTAGAGCCTTTGCATTGAGGGCTATCTGAAAACGGCTGTGACGCTGAAGTTGCCTGTGAATGTGGAGTTGGTGGCATGTGAAACCCGCATGTGGAGCATTCGTTTGTGTGGGATGCTCTACCAGGTTCATTGCAGTCCTAGCCATACAAAGGGCACTAAGCATAGAGTGTGAAAACTGAGTTTCCTTGAGAGCTGCTTGGAAGCCTGATGGTGTGTGAAGCTAGTGAGCCAAATGGAGTTGTTCTCCCACAAGAACCACTCGGCTGATCCTTCTTCCATATGCCCATCACCAACATGCAGTGTTTCCTTGATTGAATTAGCTCTCACACCAATATTTGCGTCTAGAGCCTTTGCATTGAGGGCTATCTGAAAACGGCTGTGGCGCTGAAGTTGCCTGTGAATGTGGAGTTGGTGGCATGTGAAACCCGCATGTGGAGCATTCGTTTGTGTGGGATGCTCTACCAGGTTCATTTCAGTCCTCGCCATACAAAGGGCACTAAGCATAGAGTGTGAAAACTGAGTTTCCTTGAGAGCTGCTTGGAAGCCTGATGGTGTGTGAAGCTAGTGAGCCAAATGGAGTTGTTCTCCCACAAGAACCACTCGGCTGATCCTTCTTCAATATGCCCTTCACCAACATGCAGTGTTTCCTTGATTGAATTAGCTCTCACACCAATATTTGCGTCTAGAGCCTTTGCATTGAGGGCTATCTGAAAACGGCTGTGGCGCTGAAGTTGCCTGTGAATGTGGAGTTGGTGGCATGTGAAACCCGCATGTGGAGCATTAGTTTGTGTGGGATCTCTACCAGGTTCATTTCAGTCCTAGCCATACAAAGGGCACTAAGCATAGAGTGTGAAAACTGAGTTTCCGTGAGAGCTGCTTGGAAGCCTGATGGTGTGTGAAGTTAGTGAGCCAAATGGAGTTGTTCTCCCACAAGAACCACTCGGCTGATCCTTCTTCCATATGCCCTTCACCAACATGCAGTGTTTCCTTGATTGAATTAGCTCTCACACCAATATTTGCGTCTAGAGCCTTTGCATTGAGGGCTATCTGAAAACGGCTGTGGCGCTGAAGTTGCCTGTGAATGTGGAGTTGGTGGCATGTGAAACCCGCATGTGGAGCATTCGTTTGTGTGGGATGCTCTACCAGGTTCATTCCTAGATAATGCACTCAAAGGGCACTAAACATAGAGTGTGAAAACTGAGTTTCCTTGAGAGCTGCTTGGAAGCCTGATGGTGTGTGAAGTTAGTGAGCCAAATGGAGTTGTTCTCCCACAAGAACCACTCGGCTGATCCTTCTTCAATATGCCCTTCACCAACATGCAGTGTTTCCTTGATAGAATTAGCTCTCACACCAATATTTGCGTCTAGAGCCTTTGCATTGAGGGCTATCTGAAAACGGCTGTGGTGCTGATGTTGCCTGTGAATGTGGAGTTGGTGGCATGTGAAACCCGCATGTGGAGCATTCGTTTGTGTGGGATGCTGACCAAGCTTCATTTCATTCCTAGCCATATAAAGAGCACTAAGCATAGAGTGTGAAAACTGAGTTTCCTTGAGAGCTGCTTGGAAGCCTGATGGTGTGTGACGTTAGTGAGCCAAATGGAGTTGTTCTCCCACAAGAACCACTCGGCTGATCCTTCTTCAATATGCCCTTCACCAACATGCAGTGTTTCCTTGATTGAATTAGCTCTCACACCAATATTTGCGTCTAGAGCTTTTGCATTGAGGGCTATCTGAAAACGGCTGTGGCGCTGAAGTTGCCTGTGAATGTGGAGTTGTTAGCATGTGAAACCCGCATGTGGAGCATTCGTTTGTGTGGGATGCTCTACCGGGTTCATTCCTACATAATGCACTCAAAGGGCACTAAGCATAGAGTGTGAAAACTGAGTTTCCTTGAGAGCTGCTTGGAAGCCTGATGGTGTGTGAAGTTAGTGAGCCAAATGGAGTTGTTCTCCCACAAGAACCACTCGGCTGATCCTTCTTCAATATGCCCTTCACCAACATGCAGTGTTTCCTTGATTGAATTAGCTCTCACACCAATATTTGCGTCTAGAGCCTTTGCATTGAGGGCTATCTGAAAACGGCTGTGGCGCTGAAGTTGCCTGTGAATGTGGATTGGTGGCATGTGAAACACGCATGTGGAGCATTCGTTTGTGTGGGATGCTGACCAAGCTTCATTTCAGTCCTAGGCACACAAAGAGCACTAAGCATAGAGTGTGAAAACTGAGTTTCCTTGAGAGCTGCTTGGAAGCCTGATGGTGTGTGAAGTTAGTGAGCCAAATGGAGTTGTTCTCCCACAAGAACCACTCGGCTGATCCTTCTTCAATATGCCCTTCACCAACATGCAGTGTTTCCTTGATTGAATTAGCTCTCACACCAATATTTGCGTCTAGAGCCTTTGCATTGAGGGCTATCTGAAAACGGCTGTGGCGCTGAAGTTGCCTGTGAATGTGGAGTTGGTGGCATGTGAAACCCGCATGTGGAGCATTCGTTTGTGTGGGATCTCTACCAGGTTCATTTCAGTCCTAGCCATACAAAGGGCACTAAGCATAGAGTGTGAAAACTGAGTTTCCGTGAGAGCTGCTTGGAAGCCTGATGGTGTGTGAAGTTAGTGAGCCAAATGGAGTTGTTCTCCCACAAGAACCACTCGGCTGATCCTTCTTCCATATGCCCTTCACCAACATGCAGTGTTTCCTTGATTGAATTAGCTCTCACACCAATATTTGCGTCTAGAGCCTTTGCATTGAGGGCTATCTGAAAACGGCTGTGGCGCTGAAGTTGCCTGTGAATGTGGAGTTGGTGGCATGTGAAACCCGCATGTGGAGCATTCGTTTGTGTGGGATGCTCTACCAGGTTCATTCCTAGATAATGCACTCAAAGGGCACTAAACATAGAGTGTGAAAACTGAGTTTCCTTGAGAGCTGCTTGGAAGCCTGATGGTGTGTGAAGTTAGTGAGCCAAATGGAGTTGTTCTCCCACAAGAACCACTCGGCTGATCCTTCTTCAATATGCCCTTCACCAACATGCAGTGTTTCCTTGATAGAATTAGCTCTCACACCAATATTTGCGTCTAGAGCCTTTGCATTGAGGGCTATCTGAAAACGGCTGTGGTGCTGATGTTGCCTGTGAATGTGGAGTTGGTGGCATGTGAAACCCGCATGTGGAGCATTCGTTTGTGTGGGATGCTGACCAAGCTTCATTTCATTCCTAGCCATATAAAGAGCACTAAGCATAGAGTGTGAAAACTGAGTTTCCTTGAGAGCTGCTTGGAAGCCTGATGGTGTGTGACGTTAGTGAGCCAAATGGAGTTGTTCTCCCACAAGAACCACTCGGCTGATCCTTCTTCAATATGCAATTCACCAACATGCAGTGTTTCCTTGATTGAATTAGCTCTCACACCAATATTTGCGTCTAGAGCTTTTGCATTGAGGGCTATCTGAAAACGGCTGTGGCGCTGAAGTTGCCTGTGAATGTGGAGTTGTTAGCATGTGAAACCCGCATGTGGAGCATTCGTTTGTGTGGGATGCTCTACCGGGTTCATTCCTACATAATGCACTCAAAGGGCACTAAGCATAGAGTGTGAAAACTGAGTTTCCTTGAGAGCTGCTTGGAAGCCTGATGGTGTGTGAAGTTAGTGAGCCAAATGGAGTTGTTCTCCCACAAGAACCACTCGGCTGATCCTTCTTCAATATGCCCTTCACCAACATGCAGTGTTTCCTTGATTGAATTAGCTCTCACACCAATATTTGCGTCTAGAGCCTTTGCATTGAGGGCTATCTGAAAACGGCTGTGGCGCTGAAGTTGCCTGTGAATGTGGATTGGTGGCATGTGAAACACGCATGTGGAGCATTCGTTTGTGTGGGATGCTGACCAAGCTTCATTTCAGTCCTAGGCACACAAAGAGCACTAAGCATAGAGTGTGAAAACTGAGTTTCCTTGAGAGCTGCTTGGAAGCCTGATGGTGTGTGAAGTTAGTGAGCCAAATGGAGTTGTTCTCCCACAAGAACCACTCGGCTGATCCTTCTTCAATATGCCCTTCACCAACATGCAGTGTTTCCTTGATTGAATTAGCTCTCACACCAATATTTGCGTCTAGAGCCTTTGCATTGAGGGCTATCTGAAAACGGCTGTGGCGCTGAAGTTGCCTGTGAATGTGGAGTTGGTGGCATGTGAAACCCGCATGTGGAGCATTCGTTTGTGTGCGATGCTCTACCAGGTTGATTCCTAGATAATGCACTCAAAGGGCACTAAGCATAGAGTGTGAAAACTGAGTTTCCTTGAGAGCTGCTTGGAAGCCTGATGGTGTGTGAAGTTAGTGAGCCAAATGGAGTTGTTCTCCCACAAGAACCACTCGGCTGATCCTTCTTCAATATGCCCTTCACCAACATGCAGTGTTTCTTTGATTGAATTAGCTCTCACACCAATATTTGCGTCTAGAGCCTTTGCATTGAGGGCTATCTGAAAACGGCTGTGGCGCTGAAGTTGCCTGTGAATGTGGAGTTGGTGGCATGTGAAACCCGCATGTGGAGCATTCGTTTGTGTGGGATGCTCTACCAGGTTCATTTCAGTCCTAGCCATACCAAGGGCACTAAGCATAGAGTGTGACAACTGAGTTTCCTTGAGAGCTGCTTGGAAGCCTGATGGTGTGTGAAGTTAGTGAGCCAAATGGAGTTGTTCTCCCACAAGAACCACTCGGCTGATCCTTCTTCAATATGCCCTTCACCAACATGCAGTGTTTCCTTGATTGAATTAGCTCTCACACCAATATTTGCGTCTAGAGCCTTTGCATTGAGGGCTATCTGAAAACGGCTGTGGCGCTGAAGTTGCCTGTGAATGTGGAGTTGGTGGCATGTGAAACCCGCATGTGGAGCATTCGTTTGTGTGGGATGCTTTACCAGGTTCATTTCAGTCCTAGCCATACAAAGGGCACTAAGCATAGAGTGTGAAAACTGAGTTTCCTTGAGAGCTGCTTGGAAGCCTGATGGTGTGTGAAGTTCGTGAGCCAAATGGAGTTGTTCTCCAACAAGAACCACTCGGCTGATCCTTCTTCAATATGCCCTTCACCAACATGCAGTGTTTCCTTGATTGAATTAGCTCTCACACCAATATTTGCGTCTAGAGCCTTTGCATTGAGGGCTATCTGAAAACGGCTGTGGCGCTGAAGTTGCCTGTGAATGTGGAGTTGGTGGCATGTGAAACCCGCATGTGGAGCATTCGTTTGTGTGGGATGCTGAGCAAGCTTCATTTCAGTCCTAGGCACTCAAAGGGCACTAAGCATAGAGTGTGAAAACTGAGTTTCCTTGAGAGCTGCTTGGAAGCCTGATGGTGTGTGAAGTTAGTGAGCCAAATGGAGTTGTTCTCCCACAAGAACCACTCGGCTGATCCTTCTTCAATATGCCCTTCACCAACATGCAGTGTTTCCTTGATTGAATTAGCTCTCACACCAATATTTGCATCTACAGACTTTGGATTGAGGGGTATCTGAAAACGGTTGTGGCGCTGAAGTTGCCTGTGAATGTGGAGTTGGTGGCATGTGAAACCCGCATGTGCAGCATTCGTTGGTGTGGGATGCTGACCAAGCTTCATTTCAGTCCTAGGCACACAAAGAGCACTAAGCATAGAGTGTGAAAACTGAGTTTCCTTGAGAGCTGCTTGGAAGCCTGATGGTGTGTGAAGTTAGTGAGCCAAATGGAGTTGTTCTCCCACAAGAACCACTCGGCTGATCCTTCTTTAATATGCCCTTCACCATCATGCAGTGTTTCCTTGATTGAATTAGCTCTCACATCAATATTTGCGTCTAGAGCCTTTGCATTGAGGGCTATCTGAAAACGGCTGTGGCGCTGAAGTTGCCTGTGAATGTGGAGTTGGTGGCATGTGAAACCCGCATGTGGAGCATTCGTTTGTGTGGGATGCTGACCATGCTTCATTTCAGTCATAGGCAAACAAAGAGCACTAAGCATAGAGTGTGAAAACTGAGTTTCCTTGAGAGCTGCTTGGAAGCCTGATGGTGTGTGAAGTTAGTGAGCCAAATGCAGTTGTTCTCCCACAAGAACCACTCGGCTGATCCTTCTTCAATATGCCCTTCACCAACATGCAGTGTTTCCTTGATTGAATTAGCTCTCACACCAATATTTGCGTCTAGAGCCTTTGCATTGAGGGCTATCTGAAAACGGCTGTGGCGCTGAAGTTGCCTGTGAATGTGGAGTTGGTGGCATGTGAATCCCGCATGTGGAGCATTCGTTTGTGTGGGATGCTCTACCAGGTTCATTTCAGTCCTAGCCATACAAAGGGCACTAAGCATAGAGTGTGAAAACTGAGTTTCCTTGAGAGCTGCTTGGAAGCCTGATGGTGTGTGAAGTTAGTGAGCCAAATGGAGTTGTTCTCCCACAAGAACCACTCGGCTGATCCTTCTTCAATATGCCCTTCACCAACATGCAGTGTTTCCTTGATTGAATTAGCTCTCACACCAATATTTGCATCTAGAGCCTTTGGATTGAGGGGTATCTGAAAATGGTTGTGGCGCTGAAGTTGCCTGTGAATGTGGAGTTGGTGGCATGTGAAACCCGCATGTGGAGCATTCGTTTGTGTGGGATGCTGAGCAAGCTTCATTTCAGTCCTAGGCACACATAGAGCACTAAGCATAGAGTGTGAAAACTGAGTTTCCTTGAGAGCTGCTTGGAAGCCTGATGGTGTGTGAAGTTAGTGAGCCAAATGGAGTTGTTCTCCCACAAGAACCACTCGGCTGATCCTTCTTTAATATGCCCTTCACCAACATGCAGTGTTTCCTTGATTGAATTAGCTCTCACATCAATATTTGCGTCTAGAGCCTTTGCATTGAGGGCTATCTGAAAACGGCTGTGGCGCTTAAGTTGCCTGTGAATGTGGAGTTGGTGGCATGTGAAACCCGCATGTGGAGCATTCGTTTGTGTGGGATGCTCTACCAGGTTCATTCCTACATAATGCACTCAAAGGGCACTAAGCATAGAGTGTGAAAACTGAGTTTCCTTGAGAGCTGCTTGGAAGCCTGATGGTGTGTGAAGTTAGTGAGCCAAATGGAGTTGTTCTCCCACAAGAACCACTCGGCTGATCCTTCTTCAATATGCCCTTCACCAACATGCAGTGTTTCCTTGATTGAATTAGCTCTCACACCAATATTTGCGTCTAGAGCCTTTGCATTGAGGGCTATCTGAAAACGGCTGTGGCGCTGAAGTTGCCTGTGAATGTGGAGTTGGTGGCATGTGAAACCCGCATGTGGAGCATTTGTTTGTGTGGGATGCTCTACCAGGTTCATTCCTAGATAATGCACTCAAAGGGCACTAAGCATAGAGTGTGAAAACTGAATTTTCTTGAGAGCTGCTTGGAAGCCTGATGGTGTGTGACGTTAGTGAGCCAAATGGAGTTGTTCTCCCACAAGAACCACTCAGCTGATCCTTCTTCAATATGCCCTTCACCAACATGCAGTGTTTCCTTGATTGAATTAGCTCTCACACCAATATTTACATCTAGAGCCTTTGCATTGAGGGCTATCTGAAAACGGCTGTGGAGCTGAAGTTGCCTGTGAATGTGGAGTTGGTGGCATGTGAAACCCGCATGTGGAACATTCGTTTGTGTGGGATGCTCTACCGGGTTCATTCCTACATAATGCACTCAAAGGGCACTAAGCATAGAGTGTGAAAACTGAGTTTCCTTGAGAGCTGCTTGGAAGCCTGATGGTGTGTGAAGTTAGTCAGCCAAATGGAGTTGTTCTCCCACAAGAACCACTCGGCTGATCCTTCTTCAATATGCCCTTCACCAACATGCAGTGTTTCCTTGATTGAATTAGCTCTCACACCAATATTTGCGTCTAGAGTCTTTGCATTGAGGGCTATCTGAAAACGGCTGTGGCGCTGAAGTTGCCTGTGAATGTGGAGTTGGTGGCATGTGAAACCCGCATGTGGAGCATTCGTTTGTGTGGGATGCTGACCAAGCTTCATTTCAGTCCTAGCCATACAAAGGGCACTAAGCATAGAGTGTGAAAACTGAGTTTCCTTGAGAGCTGCTTGGAAGCCTGATGGTGTGTGACGTTAGTGAGCCAAATGGAGTTGTTCTCCCACAAGAACCACTCCGCTGATCCTTCTTCAATATGCCCTTCACCAACATGCAGTGTTTCCTTGATTGAATTAGCTCTCACACCAATATTTGCATCTAGAGCCTTTGCATTGAGGGCTATCTGAAAACGGATGTGGCGCTGAAGTTGCCTGTGAATGTGGAGTTGGTGGCATGTGAAACCCGCATGTGGAGCATTCGTTTGTGTGGGATGCTGACCAAGCTTCATTTCAGTCCTAGGCACACAAAGAGCACTAAGCATAGAGTGTGAAAACTGAGTTTCCTTGAGAGCTGCTTGGAAGCCTGATGGTGTGTGAAGTTAGTGAGCCAAATGGAGTTGTTCTCCCACAAGAACCACTCGGCTGATCCTTCTTCCATATGCCCTTCACCAACATGCAGTGTTTCCTTGATTGAATTAGCTCTCACACCAATATTTGCGTCTAGAGCCTTTGCATTGAGGGCTATCTGAAAACGGCTGTGGCGCTGAAGTTGCCTGTGAATGTGGAGTTGGTGGCATGTGAAACCCGCATGTGGAGCATTCGTTTGTGTGGGATGCTGACCATGCTTCATTTCAGTCATAGGCAAACAAAGAGCACTAAGCATAGAGTGTGAAAACTGAGTTTCCTTGAGAGCTGCTTGGAAGCCTGATGGTGTGTGAAGTTAGTGAGCCAAATGCAGTTGTTCTCCCACAAGAACCACTCGGCTGATCCTTCTTCAATATGCCCTTCACCAACATGCAGTGTTTCCTTGATTGAATTAGCTCTCACACCAATATTTGCGTCTAGAGCCTTTGCATTGAGGGCTATCTGAAAACGGCTGTGGCGCTGAAGTTGCCTGTGAATGTGGAGTTGGTGGCATGTGAATCCCGCATGTGGAGCATTCGTTTGTGTGGGATGCTCTACCAGGTTCATTTCAGTCCTAGCCATACAAAGGGCACTAAGCATAGAGTGTGAAAACTGAGTTTCCTTGAGAGCTGCTTGGAAGCCTGATGGTGTGTGAAGTTAGTGAGCCAAATGGAGTTGTTCTCCCACAAGAACCACTCGGCTGATCCTTCTTCAATATGCCCTTCACCAACATGCAGTGTTTCCTTGATTGAATTAGCTCTCACACCAATATTTGCATCTAGAGCCTTTGGATTGAGGGGTATCTGAAAACGGTTGTGGCGCTGAAGTTGCCTGTGAATGTGGAGTTGGTGGCATGTGAAACCCGCATGTGGAGCATTCGTTTGTGTGGGATGCTGAGCAAGCTTCATTTCAGTCCTAGGCACACATAGAGCACTAAGCATAGAGTGTGAAAACTGAGTTTCCTTGAGAGCTGCTTGGAAGCCTGATGGTGTGTGAAGTTAGTGAGCCAAATGGAGTTGTTCTCCCACAAGAACCACTCGGCTGATCCTTCTTTAATATGCCCTTCACCAACATGCAGTGTTTCCTTGATTGAATTAGCTCTCACATCAATATTTGCGTCTAGAGCCTTTGCATTGAGGGCTATCTGAAAACGGCTGTGGCGCTTAAGTTGCCTGTGAATGTGGAGTTGGTGGCATGTGAAACCCGCATGTGGAGCATTCGTTTGTGTGGGATGCTCTACCAGGTTCATTCCTAGATAATGCACTCAAAGGGCACTAAGCATAGAGTGTGAAAACTGAGTTTCCTTGAGAGCTGCTTGGAAGCCTGATGGTGTGTGAAGTTAGTGAGCCAAATGGAGTTGTTCTCCCACAAGAACCACTCGGCTGATCCTTCTTCAATATGCCCTTCACCAACATGCAGTGTTTCCTTGATTGAATTAGCTCTCACACCAATATTTGCGTCTAGAGCCTTTGCATTGAGGGCTATCTGAAAACGGCTGTGGCGCTGAAGTTGCCTGTGAATGTGGAGTTGGTGGCATGTGAAACCCGCATGTGGAGCATTTGTTTGTGTGGGATGCTCTACCAGGTTCATTCCTAGATAATGCACTCAAAGGGCACTAAGCATAGAGTGTGAAAACTGAATTTTCTTGAGAGCTGCTTGGAAGCCTGATGGTGTGTGACGTTAGTGAGCCAAATGGAGTTGTTCTCCCACAAGAACCACTCAGCTGATCCTTCTTCAATATGCCCTTCACCAACATGCAGTGTTTCCTTGATTGAATTAGCTCTCACACCAATATTTACATCTAGAGCCTTTGCATTGAGGGCTATCTGAAAACGGCTGTGGCGCTGAAGTTGCCTGTGAATGTGGAGTTGGTGGCATGTGAAACCCGCATGTGGAACATTCGTTTGTGTGGGATGCTCTACCGGGTTCATTCCTACATAATGCACTCAAAGGGCACTAAGCATAGAGTGTGAAAACTGAGTTTCCTTGAGAGCTGCTTGGAAGCCTGATGGTGTGTGAAGTTAGTCAGCCAAATGGAGTTGTTCTCCCACAAGAACCACTCGGCTGATCCTTCTTCAATATGCCCTTCACCAACATGCAGTGTTTCCTTGATTGAATTAGCTCTCACACCAATATTTGCGTCTAGAGTCTTTGCATTGAGGGCTATCTGAAAACGGCTGTGGCGCTGAAGTTGCCTGTGAATGTGGAGTTGGTGGCATGTGAAACCCGCATGTGGAGCATTCGTTTGTGTGGGATGCTGACCAAGCTTCATTTCAGTCCTAGCCATACAAAGGGCACTAAGCATAGAGTGTGAAAACTGAGTTTCCTTGAGAGCTGCTTGGAAGCCTGATGGTGTGTGACGTTAGTGAGCCAAATGGAGTTGTTCTCCCACAAGAACCACTCCGCTGATCCTTCTTCAATATGCCCTTCACCAACATGCAGTGTTTCCTTGATTGAATTAGCTCTCACACCAATATTTGCATCTAGAGCCTTTGCATTGAGGGCTATCTGAAAACGGATGTGGCGCTGAAGTTGCCTGTGAATGTGGAGTTGGTGGCATGTGAAACCCGCATGTGGAGCATTCGTTTGTGTGGGATGCTGACCAAGCTTCATTTCAGTCCTAGGCACACAAAGAGCACTAAGCATAGAGTGTGAAAACTGAGTTTCCTTGAGAGCTGCTTGGAAGCCTGATGGTGTGTGAAGTTAGTGAGCCAAATGGAGTTGTTCTCCCACAAGAACCACTCGGCTGATCCTTCTTCCATATGCCCTTCACCAACATGCAGTGTTTCCTTGATTGAATTAGCTCTCACACCAATATTTGCGTCTAGAGCCTTTGCATTGAGGGCTATCTGAAAACGGCTGTGGCGCTGAAGTTGCCTGTGAATGTGGAGTTGGTGGCATGTGAAACCCGCATGTGGAGCATTCGTTTGTGTGGGATGCTCTACCAGGTTCATTCCTAGATAATGCACTCAAAGGGCACTAAGCATAGAGTGTGAAAACTGAGTTTCCTTGAGAGCTGCTTGGAAGCCTGATGGTGTGTGAAGTTAGTGAGCCAAATGGAGTTGTTCTCCCACAAGAACCACTCGGCTGATCCTTCTTCAATATGCCCTTCACCAACATGCAGTGTTTCTTTGATTGAATTAGCTCTCACACCAATATTTGTGTCTAGAGCCTTTGCATTGAGGGCTATCTGAAAACGGCTGTGGCGCTGAAGTTGCCTGTGAATGTTGAGTTGGTGGCATGTGAAACCCGCATGTGGAGCATTCGTTTGTGTGGGATGCTCTACCAGGTTCATTTCAGTCCTAGCCATACCAAGGGCACTAAGCATAGAGTGTGACAACTGAGTTTCCTTGAGAGCTGCTTGGAAGCCTGATGGTGTGTGAAGTTAGTGAGCCAAATGGAGTTGTTCTCCCACAAGAACCACTCGGCTGATCCTTCTTCAATATGCCCTTCACCAACATGCAGTGTTTCCTTGATTGAATTAGCTCTCACACCAATATTTGCGTCTAGAGCCTTTGCATTGAGGGCTATCTGAAAACGGCTGTGGCGCTGAAGTTGCCTGTGAATGTGGAGTTGGTGGCATGTGAATCCCGGATGTGGAGCATTCGTTTGTGTGGGATGCTCTACCAGGTTCATTTCAGTCCTAGCCATACAAAGGGCACTAAGCATAGAGTGTGAAAACTGAGTTTCCTTGAGAGCTGCTTGGAAGCCTGATGGTGTGTGAAGTTAGTGAGCCAAATGGAGTTGTTCTCCCACAAGAACCACTCGGCTGATCCTTCTTCAATATGCCCTTCACCAACATGCAGTGTTTCCTTGATTGAATTAGCTCTCACACCAATATTTGCGTCTAGAGCCTTTGCATTGAGGGCTATCTGAAAACGGCTGTGGCGCTGAAGTTGCCTGTGAATGTGGAGTTGGTGGCATGTGAAACCCGCATGTGGAGCATTCGTTTGTGTGGGATGCTGAGCAAGCTTCATTTCAGTCCTAGACATACAAAGGGCACTAAGCATAGAGTGTGAAAACTGAGTTTCCTTGAGAGCTGCTTGGAAGCCTGATGGTGTGTGAAGTTAGTGAGCCAAATGGAGTTGTTCTCCCACAAGAACCACTCGGCTGATCCTTCTTCAATATGCCCTTCACCAACATGCAGTGTTTCTTTGATTGAATTAGCTCTCACACCAATATTTGCGTCTAGAGCCTTTGCATTGAGGGCTATCTGAAAACGGCTGTGGCGCTCAAGTTGCCTGTGAATGTGGAGTTGGTGGCATGTGAAACCCGCATGTGGAGCATTCGTTTGTGTGGGATGCTCTACCAGGTTCATTCCTAGATAATGCACTCAAATGGCACTAAGCATAGAGTGTGAAAACTGAGTTTCCTTGAGAGCTGCTTGGAAGCCTGATGGTGTGTGAAGTTAGTGAGCCAAATGGAGTTGTTCTCCCACAAGAACCACTCGGCTGATCCTTCTTCAATATGCCCTTCACCAACATGCAGTGTTTCCTTGATTGAATTAACTCTCACACCAATATTTGCGTCTAGAGCCTTTGCATTGAAGTCTATCTGAAAACGGCTGTGGCGCTGAAGTTGCCTGTGAATGTGGAGATGGTGGCATGTGAATCCCGCATGTGGAGCATGCGTTTGTGTGGGATGCTCTACCAGGTTCATTTCAGTCCTAACCATACAAAGGGCACTAAGCATAGAGTGTGAAAACTGAGTTTCCTTGAGAGATGCTTGGAAGCCTGATGGTGTGTGAAGTTCGTGAGCCAAATGGAGTTGTTCTCCAACAAGAACCACTCGGCTGATCCTTCTTCAATATGCCCTTCACCAACATGCAGTGTTTCCTTGATTGAATTAGCTCTCACACCAATATTTGCGTCTAGAGCCTTTGCATTGAGGGCTATCTGAAAACGGCTGTGGCGCTGAAGTTGCCTGTGAATGTGGAGTTGGTGGCATGTGAAACCCGCATGTGGAGCATTCGTTTGTGTGGGATGCTGAGCAAGCTTCATTTCAGTCCTAGGCACTCAAAGGGCACTAAGCATAGAGTGTGAAAACTGAGTTTCCTTGAGAGCTGCTTGGAAGCCTGATGGTGTGTGAAGTTAGTGAGCCAAATGGAGTTGTTCTCCCACAAGAACCACTCGGCTGATCCTTCTTCAATATGCCCTTCACCAACATGCAGTGTTTCCTTGATTGAATTAGCTCTCACACCAATATTTGCATCTACAGACTTTGGATTGAGGGGTATCTGAAAACGGTTGTGGCGCTGAAGTTGCCTGTGAATGTGGAGTTGGTGGCATGTGAAACCCGCATGTGCAGCATTCGTTGGTGTGGGATGCTGAGCAAGCTTCATTTCAGTCCTAGGCACACAAAGAGCACTAAGCATAGAGTGTGAAAACTGAGTTTCCTTGAGAGCTGCTTGGAAGCCTGATGGTGTGTGAAGTTAGTGAGCCAAATGGAGTTGTTCTCCCACAAGAACCACTCGGCTGATCCTTCTTTAATATGCCCTTCACCATCATGCAGTGTTTCCTTGATTGAATTAGCTCTCACATCAATATTTGCGTCTAGAGCCTTTGCATTGAGGGCTATCTGAAAACGGCTGTGGCGCTGAAGTTGCCTGTGAATGTGGAGTTGGTGGCATGTGAAACCCGCATGTGGAGCATTCGTTTGTGTGGGATGCTGACCATGCTTCATTTCAGTCATAGGCAAACAAAGAGCACTAAGCATAGAGTGTGAAAACTGAGTTTCCTTGAGAGCTGCTTGGAAGCCTGATGGTGTGTGAAGTTAGTGAGCCAAATGCAGTTGTTCTCCCACAAGAACCACTCGGCTGATCCTTCGTCAATGTGCCCTTCACCAACATGCAGTGTTTCCTTGATTGAATTAGCTCTCACACCAATATTTGCGTCTAGAGCCTTTGCATTGAGGGCTATCTGAAAACGGCTGTGGCGCTGAAGTTGCCTGTGAATGTGGAGTTGGTGGCATGTGAATCCCGCATGTGGAGCATTCGTTTGTGTGGGATGCTCTACCAGGTTCATTTCAGTCCTAGCCATACAAAGGGCACTAAGCATAGAGTGTGAAAACTGAGTTTCCTTGAGAGCTGCTTGGAAGCCTGATGGTGTGTGAAGTTAGTGAGCCAAATGGAGTTGTTCTCCCACAAGAACCACTCGGCTGATCCTTCTTCAATATGCCCTTCACCAACATGCAGTGTTTCCTTGATTGAATTAGCTCTCACACCAATATTTGCATCTAGAGCCTTTGGATTGAGGGGTATCTGAAACGGTTGTGGCGCTGAAGTTGCCTGTGAATGTGGAGTTGGTGGCATGTGAAACCCGCATGTGGAGCATTCGTTTGTGTGGGATGCTGAGCAAGCTTCATTTCATTCCTAGGCACACATAGAGCACTAAGCATAGAGTGTGAAAACTGAGTTTCCTTGAGAGCTGCTTGGAAGCCTGATGGTGTGTGAAGTTAGTGAGCCAAATGGAGTTGTTCTCCCACAAGAACCACTCGGCTGATCCTTCTTTAATATGCCCTTCACCAACATGCAGTGTTTCCTTGATTGAATTAGCTCTCACATCAATATTTGCGTCTAGAGCCTTTGCATTGAGGGCTATCTGAAAACGGCTGTGGCGCTTAAGTTGCCTGTGAATGTGGAGTTGGTGGCATGTGAAACCCGCTTGTGGAGCATTCGTTTGTGTGGGATGCTCTACCAGGATCATTCCTAGATAATGCACTCAAAGGGCACTAAGCATAGAGTGTGAAAACTGAGTTTCCTTGAGAGCTGCTTGGAAGCCTGATGGTGTGTGAAGTTAGTGAGCCAAATGGAGTTGTTCTCCCACAAGAACCACTCGGCTGATCCTTCTTCAATATGCCCTTCACCAACATGCAGTGTTTCCTTGATTGAATTAGCTCTCACACCAATATTTGCGTCTAGAGCCTTTGCATTGAGGGCTATCTGAAAACGGCTGTGGCGCTGAAGTTGCCTGTGAATGTGGAGTTGGTGGCATGTGAAACCCGCATGTGGAGCATTTGTTTGTGTGGGATGCTCTACCAGGTTCATTCCTAGATAATGCACTCAAAGGGCACTAAGCATAGAGTGTGAAAACTGAATTTCCTTGAGAGCTGCTTGGAAGCCTGATGGTGTGTGAAGTTAGTGAGCCAAATGGAGTTGTTCTCCCACAAGAACCACTCAGCTGATCTTTCTTCAATATGCCCTTCACCAACATGCAGTGTTTCCTTGATTGAATTAGCTCTCACACCAATATTTACATCTAGAGCCTTTGCATTGAGGGCTATCTGAAAACGGCTGTGGCGCTGAAGTTGCCTGTGAATGTGGAGTTGGTGGCATGTGAAACCCGCATGTGGAACACTCGTTTGTGTGGGATGCTCTACCGGGTTCATTCCTACATAATGCACTCAAAGGGCACTAAGCATAGAGTGTGAAAACTGAGTTTCCTTGAGAGCTGCTTGGAAGCCTGATGGTGTGTGAAGTTAGTCAGCCAAATGGAGTTGTTCTCCCACAAGAACCACTCGGCTGATCCTTCTTCAATATGCCCTTCACCAACATGCAGTGTTTCCTTGATTGAATTAGCTCTCACACCAATATTTGCGTCTAGAGTCTTTGCATTGAGGGCTATCTGAAAACGGCTGTGGCGCTGAAGTTGCCTGTGAATGTGGAGTTGGTGGCATGTGAAACCCGCATGTGGAGCATTCGTTTGTGTGGGATGCTGACCAAGCTTCATTTCAGTCCTAGCCATACAAAGGGCACTAAGCATAGAGTGTGAAAACTGAGTTTCCTTGAGAGCTGCTTGGAAGCCTGATGGTGTGTGACGTTAGTGAGCCAAATGGAGTTGTTCTCCCACAAGAACACTCCGCTGATCCTTCTTCAATATGCCCTTCACCAACATGCAGTGTTTCCTTGATTGAATTAGCTCTCACACCAATATTTGCATCTAGAGCCTTTGCATTGAGGGCTATCTGAAAACGGATGTGGCGCTGAAGTTGCCTGTGAATGTGGAGTTGGTGGCATGTGAAACCCGCATGTGGAGCATTCGTTTGTGTGGGATGCTCTACCAGGTTCATTTCAGTCCTAGCCATACAAAGGGCACTAAGCATAGAGTGTGAAAACTGAGTTTACTTGAGAGCTGCTTGGAAGCCTGATGGTGTGTGAAGTTAGTGAGCCAAATGGAGTTGTTCTCCCACAAGAACCACTCGGCTGATCCTTCTTCAATATGCCCTTCACCAACATGCAGTGTTTCCTTGATTGAATTAGCTCTCACACCAATATTTGCGTCTAGAGCCTTTGCATTGAGGGCTATCTGAAAACGGCTGTGGCGCTGAAGTTGCCTGTGAATGTGGAGTTGGTGGCATGTGAAACCCGCATGTGGAGCATTCGTTTGTGTGGGATGCTCTACCGGGTTCATTCCTACATAATGCACTCAAAGGCACTAAGCATAGAGTGTGAAAACTGAGTTTCCTTGAGAGCTGCTTGGAAGCCTGATGGTGTGTGAAGTTAGTGAGCCAAATGGAGTTGTTCTCCCACAAGAACCACTCGGCTGATCCTTCTTCAATATGCCCTTCACCAACATGCAGTGTTTCCTTGATAGAATTAGCTCTCACACCAATATTTGCGTCTAGAGCCTTTGCATTGAGGGCTATCTGAAAACGGCTGTGGTGCTGAAGTTGCCTATGAATGTGGAGTTGGTGGCATGTGAAACCCGCATGTGGAGCATTCGTTTGTGTGGGATGCTGACCAAGATTCATTTCAGTCCTAAGCACACAAAGAGCACTAAGCATAGAGTGTGAAAACTGAGTTTCCTTGAGAGCTGCTTGGAAGCCTGATGGTGTGTGAAGTTAGTGAGCCAAATGGAGTTGTTCTCCCACAAGAACCACTCGGCTGATCCTTCTTCAATATGCCCTTCACCAACATGCAGTGTTTCCTTGATTGAATTAGCTCTCACACCAATATTTGCGTCTAGAGCCTTTGCATTGAGGGCTATCTGAAAACGGCTGTGGCGCTGAAGTTGCCTGTGAATGTGGAGTTGGTGGCATGTGAAACCCGCATGTGGAGCATTCGTTTGTGTGGGATGCTCTACCAGGTTCCTTCCTAGATAATGCACTCAAAGGGCACTAAGCATAGAGTGTGAAAACTGAGTTTCCTTGAGAGCTGCTTGGAAGCCTGATGGTGTGTGAAGTTAGTGAGCCAAATGGAGTTGTTCTCCCACAAGAACCACTCGGCTGATCCTTCTTCAATATGCCCTTCACCAACATGCAGTGTTTCCTTGATTGAATTAGCTCTCACACCAATATTTGCGTCTAGAGCCTTTGCATTGAGGGCTATCTGAAAACGGCTGTGGCGCTGAAGTTGCCTGTGAATGTGGAGTTGGTGGCATGTGAAACCCGCATGTGGAGCATTCGTTTGTGTGGGATGCTGAGCAAGCTTCATTCAGTCCTAGCCATACAAAGGGCACTAAGCATCGAGTGTGAAAACTGAATTTCCTTGAGAGCTGCTTTGAAGCCTGATGGTGTGTGAAGTTAGTGAGCCCAATGGAGTTGTTCTCCCACAAGAACCACTCGGCTGATCCTTCTTCAATATGCCCTTCACCAACATGCAGTGTTTCCTTGATTGAATTAGCTCTCACACCAATATTTGCGTCTAGAGCCTTTGCATTGAGGGCTATCTGAAAACGGTTGTGGCGCTGAAGTTGCCTGTGAATGTGGAGTTGGTGGCATGTGAAACCCGCATGTGGAGCATTCGTTTGTGTGGGATGCTGACCAAGCTTCATTTCAGTCCTAGGCACACAAAGAGCACTAAGCATAGAGTGTGAAAACTGAGTTTCCTTGAGAGCTGCTTGGAAGCCTGATGGTGTGTGAAGTTAGTGAGCCAAATGGAGTTGTTCTCCCACAAGAACCACTCGGCTGATCCTTCTTCAATATGCCCTTCACCAACATGCAGTGTTTCTTTGATTGAATTAGCTCTCACACCAATATTTGCGTCTAGAGCCTTTGCATTGAGGGCTATCTGAAAACGGCTGTGGCGCTGAAGTTGCCTGTGAATGTGGAGTTGTTGGCATGTGAAACCCGCATGTGGAGCATTCGTTTGTGTGGGATGCTCTACCAGGTTCATTCCTAGATAATGCACTCAAAGCGCACTAAGCATAGAGTGTGAAAACTGAATTTCCTTCAGAGCTGCTTGGAAGCCTGATGGTGTGTGAAGTTAGTGAGCCAAATGGAGTTGTTCTCCCACAAGAACCACTCGGCTGATCCTTCTTCAATATGCCCTTCACCAACATGCAGTGTTTCCTTGATTGAGTTAGCTCTCACACCAATATTTGCGTCTAGAGCCTTTGCATTGAGGGCTATCTGAAAACGGCTGTGGCGCTGAAGTTGCCTGTGAATGTGGAGTTGTTGGCATGTGAAACCCGCATGTGGAGCATTCGTTTGTGTGGGATGCTCTACCAGGTTCATTTCAGTCCTAGCCATACAAAGGGCACTAAGCATAGAGTGTGAAAACTGAGTTTCCTTGAGAGCTGCTTGGAAGCCTGATGGTGTGTGAAGTTAGTGAGCCAAATGGAGTTGTTCTCCCACAAGAACCACTCGGCTGATCCTTCTTCAATATGCCCTTCACCAACATGCAGTGTTTCCTTGATTGAATTAGCTCTCACACCAATATTTGCGTCTAGAGCCTTTGCATTGAGGGCTATCTGAAAACGGCTGTGGCGCTGAAGTTGCCTGTGAATGTGGAGTTGGTGGCATGTGAAACCCGCATGTGGAGCATTCGTTTGTGTGGGATGCTCTACCGGTTCATTCCTACATAATGCACTCAAAGGGCACTAAGCATAGAGTGTGAAAACTGAGTTTCCTTGAGAGCTGCTTGGAAGCCTGATGGTGTGTGAAGTTAGTGAGCCAAATGGAGTTGTTCTCCCACAAGAACCACTCGGCTGATCCTTCTTCAATATGCCCTTCACCAACATGCAGTGTTTCCTTGATAGAATTAGCTCTCACACCAATATTTGCGTCTAGAGCCTTTGCATTGAGGGCTATCTGAAAACGGCTGTGGTGCTAAAGTTGCCTATGAATGTGGAGTTGGTGGCATGTGAAACCCGCATGTGGAGCATTCGTTTGTGTGGGATGCTGACGAAGATTCATTTCAGTCCTAAGCACACAAAGAGCACTAAGCATAGAGTGTGAAAACTGAGTTTCCTTGAGAGCTGCTTGGAAGCCTGATGGTGTGTGAAGTTAGTGAGCCAAATGGAGTTGTTCTCCCACAAGAACCACTCGGCTGATCCTTCTTCAATATGCCCTTCACCAACATGCAGTGTTTCCTTGATTGAATTAGCTCTCACACCAATATTTGCATCTAGAGCCTTTGCATTGAGGGCTATCTGAAAACGGCTGTGGCGCTGAAGTTGCCTGTGAATGTGGAGTTGGTGGCATGTGAAACCCGCATGTGGAGCATTCGTTTGTGTGGGATGCTCTACCGGGTTCATTCCTACATAATGCACTCAAAGGGCACTAAGCATAGAGTGTGAAAACTGAGTTTCCTTGAGAGCTGCTTGGAAGCCTGATGGTGTGTGAAGTTAGTGAGCCAAATGGAGTTGTTCTCCCACAAGAACCACTCGGCTGATCCTTCTTCAATATGCCCTTCACCAACATGCAGTGTTTCCTTGATTGAATTAGCTCTCACACCAATATTTGCGTCTAGAGCCTTTGCATTGAGGGCTATCTGAAAACGGCTGTGCTGCTGAAGTTGCCTATGAATGTGGAGTTGGTGGCATGTGAACCCGCATGTGGAGCATTCGTTTGTGTGGGATGCTGACCAAGATTCATTTCAGTAGTAAGCACACAAAGAGCACTAAGCATAGAGTGTGAAAACTGAGTTTCCTTGAGAGCTGCTTGGAAGCCTGATGGTGTGTGAAGTTAGTGAGCCAAATGGAGTTGTTCTCCCACAAGAACCACTCGGCTGATCCTTCTTCAATATGCCCTTCACCAACATGCAGTGTTTCCTTGATTGAATTAGCTCTCACACCAATATTTGCGTCTAGAGCCTTTGCATTGAGGGCTATCTGAAAACGGCTGTGGCGCTGAAGTTGCCTGTGAATGTGGAGTTGGTGGCATGTGAAACCCGCATGTGGAGCATTCGTTTGTGTGGGATGCTCTACCAGGTTCATTCCTAGATAATGCACTCAAAGGGCACTAAGCATAGAGTGTGAAAACTGAGTTTCCTTGAGAGCTGCTTGGAAGCCTGATGGTGTGTGAAGTTAGTGAGCCAAATGGAGTTGTTCTCCCACAAGAACACTCGGCTGATCCTTCTTCAATATGCCCTTCACCAACATGCAGTGTTTCCTTGATTGAATTAGCTCTCACACCAATATTTGCGTCTAGAGCCTTTGCATTGAGGGCTATCTGAAAACGGCTGTGGCGCTCAAGTTGCCTGTGAATGTGGAGTTGGTGGCATGTGAAACCCGCATGTGGAGCATTCGTTTGTGTGGGATGCTCTACCAGGTTCCTTCCTAGATAATGCACTCAAAGGGCACTAAGCATAGAGTGTGAAAACTGAATTTCCTTGAGAGCTGCTTGGAAGCCTGATGGTGTGTGAAGTTAGTGAGCCAAATGGAGTTGTTCTCCCACAAGAACCACTCGGCTGATCCTTCTTCAATATGCCCTTCACCAACATGCAGTGTTTCCTTGATTGAATTAGCTCTCACACCAATATTTGCGTCTAGAGCCTTTGCATTGAGGGCTATCTGAAAACGGCTGTGGCGCTGAAGTTGCCTGTGAATGTGGAGTTGGTGGCATGTGAAACCCGCATGTGGAGCATTCGTTTGTGTGGGATGCTCTACCAGGTTCATTTCAGTCCTAGCCATACAAAGGGCACTAAGCATAGAGTGTGAAAACTGAGTTTCCTTGAGAGCTGCTTGGAAGCCTGATGGTGTGTGAAGTTAGTGAGCCAAATGGAGTTGTTCTCCCACAAGAACCACTCGGCTGATCCTTCTTCAATATGCCCTTCACCAACATGCAGTGTTTCCTTGATTGAATTAGCTCTCACACCAATATTTGCGTCTAGAGCCTTTGCATATGAAGGGCTATCTGAAAACGGCTGTGGCGCTGAAGTTGCCTGTGAATGTGGAGTTGGTGGCATGTGAAACCCGCATGTGGAGCATTCGTTTGTGTGGGATGCTCTACCAGGTTCATTCCTAGATAATGCACTCAAAGGTCACTAAGCATAGAGTGTGAAAACTGAATTTCCTTGAGAGCTGCTTGGAAGCCTGATGGTGTGTGAAGTTAGTGAGCCAAATGGAGTTGTTCTCCCACAAGAACCACTCCGCTGATCCTTCTTCAATATGCCCTTCACCAACATGCAGTGTTTCTTTGATTGAATTAGCTCTCACACCAATATTTGCGTCTAGAGCCTTTGCATTGAGGGCTATCTGAAAACGGCTGTGGCGCTGAAGTTGCCTGTGAATGTGGAGTTGGTGGCATGTGAAACCCGCATGTGGAGCATTCGTTTGTGTGCGATGCTGACCAAGCTTCATTTCAGTCCTAGGCACACAAGAGCACTAAGCATAGAGTGTGAAAACTGAGTTTCCTTGAGAGCTGCTTGGAAGCCTGATGGTGTGTGAAGTTAGTGAGCCAAATGGAGTTGTTCTCCCACAAGAACGACTCGGCTGATCCTTCTTCAATATGCCCTTCACCAACATGCAGTGTTTCCTTGATTGAATTAGCTCTCACACCAATATTTGCGTCTAGAGCCTTTGCATTGAGGGCTATCTGAAAACGGTTGTGGCGCTGAAGTTGCCTGTGAATGTGGAGTTGGTGGCATGTGAAACCGGCATGTGGAGCATTCGTTTGTGTGGATGCTCTACCAGGTTCATTCCTAGATAATGCACTCAAAGGGCACTAAGCATAGAGTGTGAAAACTGAGTTTCCTTGAGAGCTGCTTGGAAGCCTGATGGTGTGTGAAGTTAGTGAGCCAAAAGGAGTTGTTCTACCACAAGAACCACTCGGCTGATCCTTCTTCAATATGCCCTTCACCAACATGCAGTGTTTCCTTGATTGAATTAGCTCTCACACCAATATTTGCGTCTAGAGCCTTTGCATTGAGGGCTATCTGAAAATGGCTGTGGTGTTGAAGTTGCCTGTGAATGTGGAGTTGGTGGCATGTGAAACCCGCATGTGGAGCATTTGTTTGTGTGGGATGCTCTACCAGCTTCATTTCAGTCCTAGCCATACAAAGGGCACTAAGCATAGAGTGTGAAAACTGAGTTTCCTTGAGAGCTGCTTGGAAGCCTGATGGTGTGTGAAGTTAGTGAGCCAAATGGAGTTGTTCTCCCACAAGAACCACTCGGCTGATCCTTCTTCAATATGCCCTTCACCAACATGCAGTGTTTCCTTGATTGAATTAGCTCTCACACCAATATTTGCGTCTAGAGCCTTTGCATTGAGGGCTATCTGAAAACGGCTGTGGCGCTGAAGTTGCCTGTGAATGTGGAGTTGGTGGCATGTGAAACCCGCATGTGGAGCATTCGTTTGTGTGGGATGCTCTACCAGGTTCATTTCAGTCCTAGCCATACAAAGGGCACTAAGCATAGAGTGTGAAAACTGAGTTTCCTTGAGAGCTGCTTGGAAGCCTGATGGTGTGTGAAGTTAGTGAGCCAAATGGGAGTTGTTCTCCACAAGAACCACTCGGCTGATCCTTCTTCAATATGCCCTTCACCAACATGCAGTGTTTCCTTGATTGAATTAGCTCTCACACCAATATTTGCGTCTAGAGCCTTTGCATTGAGGGCTATCTGAAAACGGTTGTGGCGCTGAAGTTGCCTGTGAATGTGGAGTTGGTGGCATGTGAAACCCGCATGTGGAGCATTCGTTTGTGTGGGATGCTCTACCAGGTTCATTTCAGTCCTAGGCACACAAAGAGCACTAAGCATAGAGTGTGAAAACTGAGTTTCCTTGAGAGCTGCTTGGAAGCCTGATGGTGTGTGAAGTTAGTGAGCCAAATGGAGTTGTTCTCCCACAAGAACCACTCGGCTGATCCTTCTTCAATATGCCCTTCACCAACATGCAGTGTTTCCTTGATTGAATTAGCTCTCACACCAATATTTGCGTCTAGAGCCTTTGCATTGAGGGCTATCTGAAAACGGCTGTGGCGCTGAAGTTGCCTGTGAATGTGGAGTTGGTGGCATGTGAAACCCGCATGTGCAGCATTCGTTTGTGTGGTATGCTCTACCAGGTTCATTCCTAGATAATGCACTCAAAGGGCACTAAGCATAGAGTGTGAAAACTGAGTTTCCTTGAGAGCTGCTTGGAATCCTGATGGTGTGTGAAGTTAGTGAGCCAAATGGAGTTGTTCTCCCACAAGAACCACTCGGCTGATCCTTCTTCAATATGCCCTTCACCAACATGCAGTGTTTCCTTGATTGAATTAGCTCTCACACCAATATTTGCGTCTAGAGCCTTTGCATTGAGGGCTATCTGAAAACGGCTGTGGCGCTGAAGTTGCCTGTGAATGTGGAGTTGGTGGCATGTGAAACCCGCATGTGGAGCATTCGTTTGTGTGGATGCTGACCAAGCTTCATTTCAGTCCTAGGCACACAAAGAGCACTAAGCATAGAGTGTGAAAACTGAGTTTCCTTGAGAGCTGCTTGGAAGCCTGATGGTGTGTGAAGTTAGTGAGCCAAATGGAGTTGTTCTCCCACAAGAACCACTCGGCTGATCCTTCTTCCATATGCCCTTCACCAACATGCAGTGTTTCCTTGATTGAATTAGCTCTCACACCAATATTTGCGTCTAGAGCCTTTGCATTGAGGGCTCTCTGAAAACGGCTGTGGCGCTGAAGTTGCCTGTGAATGTGGAGTTGGTGGCATGTGAAACCCGCATGTGGAGCATTCGTTTGTGTGGGATGCTCTACCAGGTTCATTCTAGATAATGCACTCAAAGGGCACTAAGCATAGAGTGTGAAAACTGAGTTTCCTTGAGAGCTGCTTGGAATCCTGATGGTGTGTGAAGTTAGTGAGCCAAATGGAGTTGTTCTCCCACAAGAACCACTCGGCTGATCCTTCTTCAATATGCCCTTCACCAACATGCAGTGTTTCTTTGATTGAATTAGCTCTCACACCAATATTTGCGTCTAGAGCCTTTGCATTGAGGGCTATCTGAAAACGGCTGTGGCGCTGAAGTTGCCTGTGAATGTGGAGTTGGTGGCATGTGAAACCCGCATGTGGAGCATTCGTTTGTGTGGGATGCTCTACCAGGTTCATTTCAGTCCTAGCCATACCAAGGGCACTAAGCATAGAGTGTGACAACTGAGTTTCCTTGAGAGCTGCTTGGAAGCCTGATGGTGTGTGAAGTTAGTGAGCCAAATGGAGTTGTTCTCCCACAAGAACCACTCGGCTGATCCTTCTTCAATATGCCCTTCACCAACATGCAGTGTTTCCTTGATTGAATTAGCTCTCACACCAATATTTGCGTCTAGAGCCTTTGCATTGAGGGCTATCTGAAAACGGCTGTGGCGCTGAAGTTGCCTGTGAATGTGGAGTTGGTGGCATGTGAATCCCGCATGTGGAGCATTCGTTTGTGTGGGATGCTCTACCAGGTTCATTTCAGTCCTAGCCATACAAAGGGCACTAAGCATAGAGTGTGAAAACTGAGTTTCCTTGAGAGCTGCTTGGAAGCCTGATGGTGTGTGAAGTTAGTGAGCCAAATGGAGTTGTTCTCCCACAAGAACCACTCGGCTGATCCTTCTTCAATATGCCCTTCACCAACATGCAGTGTTTCCTTGATTGAATTAGCTCTCACACCAATATTTGCGTCTAGAGCCTTTGCATTGAGGGCTATCTGAAAACGGCTGTGGCGCTGAAGTTGCCTGTGAATGTGGAGTTGGTGGCATGTGAAACCCGCATGTGGAGCATTCGTTTGTGTGGGATGCTCTACCAGGTTCATTTCAGTCCTAGCCATACAAAGGGCACTAAGCATAGAGTGTGAAAACTGAGTTTCCTTGAGAGCTGCTTGGAAGCCTGATGGTGTGTGAAGTTCGTGAGCCAAATGGAGTTGTTCTCCCACAAGAACCACTCGGCTGATCCTTCTTCAATATGCCCTTCACCAACATGCAGTGTTTCCTTGATTGAATTAGCTCTCACACCAATATTTGCGTCTAGAGCCTTTGCATTGAGGGCTATCTGAAAACGGCTGTGGCGCTGAAGTTGCCTGTGAATGTGGAGTTGGTGGCATGTGAAACCCGCATGTGAGCATTCGTTTGTGTGGGATGCTGAGCAAGCTTCATTTCAGTCCTAGGCACTCAAAGGGCACTAAGCATAGAGTGTGAAAACTGAGTTTCCTTGAGAGCTGCTTGGAAGCCTGATGGTGTGTGAAGTTACTGAGCCAAATGGAGTTGTTCTCCCACAAGAACCACTCGGCTGATCCTTCTTCAATATGTCCTTCACCAACATGCAGTGTTTCCTTGATTGAATTAGCTCTCACACCAATATTTGCGTCTAGAGCCTTTGCATTGAGGGCTATCTGAAAACGGTTGTGGCGCTGAAGTTGCCTGTGAATGTGGAGTTGGTGGCATGTGAAACCCGCATGTGGAGCATTCGTTTGTGTGGGATGCTGACCAGCTTCATTTCAGTCCTAGGAACACAAAGAGCACTAAGCATAGAGTGTGAAAACTGAGTTTCCTTGAGAGCTGCTTGGAAGCCTGATGGTGTGTGAAGTTAGTGAGCCAAATGGAGTTGTTCTCCCACAAGAACCACTCGGCTGATCCTTCTTAATATGCCCTTCAGCAACATGCAGTGTTTCCTTGATTGAATTAGCTCTCACACCAATATTTGCGTCTAGAGCCTTTGCATTGAGGGCTATCTGAAAACGGCTGTGGCGCTGAAGTTGCCTGTGAATGTGGAGTTGGTGGCATGTGAAACCCGCATGTGGAGCATTCGTTTGTGTGGGATGCTCTACCAGGTTCATTCCTAGATAATGCACTCAAAGGGCACTAAGCATAGAGTGTGAAAACTGAGTTTCCTTGAGAGCTGCTTGGAAGCCTGATGGTGTGTGAAGTTAGTGAGCCAAATGGAGTTGTTCTCCCACAAGAACCACTCGGCTGATCCTTCTTCAATATGCCCTTCACCAACATGCAGTGTTTCCTTGATTGAATTAGCTCTCACACCAATATTTGCGTCTAGAGCCTTTGCATTGAGGGCTATCTGAAAATGGCTGTGGTGTTGAAGTTGCCTGTGAATGTGGAGTTGGTGGCATGTGAAAGCCGCATGTGGAGCATTCGTTTGTGTGGGATGCTCTACCAGGTTCATTCCTAGATAATGCACTCAAAGGGCACTAAGCATAGAGTGTGAAAACTGAATTTCCTTGAGAGCTGCTTGGAAGCCTGATGGTGTGTGAAGTTAGTGAGCCAAATGGAGTTGTTCTCCCACAAGAACCACTCGGCTGATCCTTCTTCAATATGCCCTTCACCAACATGCAGTGTTTCTTTGATTGAATTAGCTCTCACACCAATATTTGCGTCTAGAGCCTTTGCATTGAGGGCTATCTGAAAACGGCTGTGGCGCTGAAGTTGCCTGTGAATGTGGAGTTGGTGGCATGTGAAACCCGCATGTGGAGCATTCGTTTGTGTGGGATGCTCTACCAGGTTCATTCCTAGGTAATGCACTCAAAGGGCACTAAACATAGAGTGTGAAAACTGAGTTTCCTTGAGAGCTGCTTGGAAGCCTGATGGTGTGTGAAGTTAGTGAGCCAAATGGAGTTGTTCTCCCACAAGAACCACTCGGCTGATCCTTCTTCAATATGCCCTTCACCAACATGCAGTGTTTCCTTGATTGAATTAGCTCTCACACCAATATTTGCGTCTAGAGCCTTTGCATTGAGGGCTATCTGAAAACGGCTGTGGCGCTGAAGTTGCCTGTGAATGTGGAGTTGGTGGCATGTGAAACCCGCATGTGGAGCATTCGTTTGTGTGGTATGCTCTACCAGGTTGATTCCTAGATAATGCACTCAAAGGGCACTAAGCATAGAGTGTGAAAACTGAGTTTCCTTGAGAGCTGCTTGGAAGCCTGATGGTGTGTGAAGTTAGTGAGCCAAATGGAGTTGTTCTCCCACAAGAACCACTCGGCTGATCCTTCTTCAATATGCCCTTCACCAACATGCAGTGTTTCCTTGATTGAATTAGCTCTCACACCAATATTTGCGTCTAGAGCCTTTGCATTGAGGGCTATCTGAAAACGGCTGTGGCGCTGAAGTTGCCTGTGAATGTGGAGTTGGTGGCATGTGAAACCCGCATGTGGAGCATTCGTTTGTGTGGGATGCTCTACCAGGTTCATTCCTAGATAATGCACTCAAAGGGCACTAAGCATAGAGTGTGAAAACTGAGTTTCCTTGAGAGCTGCTTGGAAGCCTGATGGTGTGTGAAGTTAGTGAGCCAAATGGAGTTGTTCTCCCACAAGAACCACTCGGCTGATCCTTCTTCAATATGCCCTTCACCAACATGCAGTGTTTCCTTGATTGAATTAGCTCTCACACCAATATTTGCGTCTAGAGCCTTTGCATTGAGGGCTATCTGAAAATGGCTGTGGCGCTGAAGTTGCCTGTGAATGTGGAGTTGGTGGCATGTGAAACCCGCATGTGGAGCATTCGTTTGTGTGGGATGCTCTACCAGGTTCATTCCTAGATAATGCACTCAAAGGGCACTAAGCATAGAGTGTGAAAACTGAGTTTCCTTGAGAGCTGCTTGGAAGCCTGATGGTGTGTGAAGTTAGTGAGCCAAATGGAGTTGTTCTCCCACAAGAACCACTCGGCTGATCCTTCTTCAATATGCCCTTCACCAACATGCAGTGTTTCTTTGATTGAATTAGCTCTCACACCAATATTTGCGTCTAGAGCCTTTGCATTGAGGGCTATCTGAAAACGGCTGTGGCGCTGAAGTTGCCTGTGAATGTGGAGTTGGTGGCATGTGAAACCCGCATGTGGAGCATTCGTTTGTGTGGGATGCTCTACCAGGTTCATTCCTAGGTAATGCACTCAAAGGGCACTAAACATAGAGTGTGAAAACTGAGTTTCCTTGAGAGCTGCTTGGAAGCCTGATGGTGTGTGAAGTTAGTGAGCCAAATGGAGTTGTTCTCCCACAAGAACCACTCGGCTGATCCTTCTTCAATATGCCCTTCACCAACATGCAGTGTTTCCTTGATTGAATTAGCTCTCACACCAATATTTGCGTCTAGAGCCTTTGCATTGAGGGCTATCTGAAAACGGCTGTGGCGCTGAAGTTGCCTGTGAATGTGGAGTTGGTGGCATGTGAAACCCGCATGTGGAGCATTCGTTTGTGTGGTATGCTCTACCAGGTTGATTCCTAGATAATGCACTCAAAGGGCACTAAGCATAGAGTGTGAAAACTGAGTTTCCTTGAGAGCTGCTTGGAAGCCTGATGGTGTGTGAAGTTAGTGAGCCAAATGGAGTTGTTCTCCCACAAGAACCACTCGGCTGATCCTTCTTCAATATGCCCTTCACCAACATGCAGTGTTTCCTTGATTGAATTAGCTCTCACACCAATATTTGCGTCTAGAGCCTTTGCATTGAGGGCTATCTGAAAACGGCTGTGGCGCTGAAGTTGCTGTGAATGTGGAGTTGGTGGCATGTGAAACCCGCATGTGGAGCATTCGTTTGTGTGGGATGCTCTACCAGGTTCATTCCTAGATAATGCACTCAAAGGGCACTAAGCATAGAGTGTGAAAACTGAGTTTCCTTGAGAGCTGCTTGGAAGCCTGATGGTGTGTGAAGTTAGTGAGCCAAATGGAGTTGTTCTCCCACAAGAACCACTCGGCTGATCCTTCTTCAATATGCCCTTCACCAACATGCAGTGTTTCTTGATTGAATTAGCTCTCACACCAATATTTGCGTCTAGAGCCTTTGCATTGAGGGCTATCTGAAAACGGCTGTGGCGCTGAAGTTGCCTGTGAATGTGGAGTTGGTGGCATGTGAAACCCGCATGTGGAGCATTCGTTTGTGTGGGATGCTCTACCAGGTTCATTCCTAGATAATGCACTCAAAGGGCACTAAAGCATAGAGTGTGAAACTGAGTTTCCTTGAGAGCTGCTTGGAAGCCTGATGGTGTGTGAAGTTAGTGAGCCAATGGAGTTGTTCTCCCACAAGAACCACTCGGCTGATCCTTCTTCAATATGCCCTTCACCAACATGCAGTGTTTCCTTGATTGAATTAGCTCTCACACCAATATTTGCGTCTAGAGCCTTTGCATTGAGGGCTATCTGAAACGGCTGTGGCGCTGAAGTTGCCTGTGAATGTGGAGTTGGTGGCATGTGAAACCCGCATGTGGAGCATTCGTTTGTGTGGGATGCTCTACCAGGTTCATTCCTAGATAATGCACTCAAAGGGCACTAAGCATAGAGTGTGAAAACTGAGTTCCTTGAGAGCTGCTTGGAAGCCTGATGGTGTGTGAAGTTAGTGAGCCAAAGGGAGTTGTTCTCCCACAAGAACCACTCGGCTGATCCTTCTTCAATATGCCCTTCACCAACATGCAGTGTTTCCTTGATTGAATTAGCTCTCACACCAATATTTGCGTCTAGAGCCTTTGCATTGAGGGCTATCTGAAAACGGCTGTGGCGCTGAAGTTGCCTGTGAATGTGGAGTTGGTGGCATGTGAAACCCGCATGTGGAGCATTCGTTTGTGTGGGATGCTCTACAAGGCTTCATTCCTAGATAATGCACTCAAAGGGCACTAAGCATAGAGTGTGAAAACTGAATTTCCTTGAGAGCTGCTTTGGAAGCCTGATGGTGTGTGAAGTTAGTTAGCCAAATGGAGTTGTTCTCCCAAAAGAACCACTCGGCTGATCCTTCTTCAATATGCCCTTCACCAACATGCAGTGTTTCCTTGATTGAATTAGCTCTCACACCAATATTTGTGTCTAGAGCCTTTGCATTGAGGGCTATCTGAAAACGGCTTGTGGCGCTGAAGTTGCCTGTGAATGTGGAGTTGGTGGCATGTGAAACCGCATGTGGAGCATTCGTTTGTGTGGGATGCTGAGCAAGCTTCATTTCAGTCCTAGCCATACAAAGGCACTAAGCATCGAGTGTGATAACTGAATTTCCTTGAGAGCTGCTTTGAAGCCTGATGGGTGTGTGAAGTTAGTGAGCCAATGGAGTTGTTCTCCCACAAGAACCACTCGCTGATCCTTCTTCAATATGCCCTTCACCAACATGCAGTGTTTCCCTTGATTGAATTAGCTCTCACACCAATATTTGCGTCTAGAGCCTTTGCATTGAGGGCTATCTGAAAACGGTTGTGGCGCTGAAGTTGCCTGTGAATGTGGAGTTGGTGGCATGTGAAACCCGCATGTGGAGCATTCGA